>NW_022196910.1:21407597-21410536 GCF_008632895.1 Mastomys coucha
GAAATCCGCCTGCCTCTGCCTCCCAAGTGCTGGGATTAAAGGCGTGCGCCACCACTGCCCGGCCTGATTTCCATTTTAATGTTTTTCAAGGAATCTGAAAAACGGGCCAATAGCTGCACTAATTAGAAGATTTGGGTTGTTTTATTCATAGTGTTTACCTTTACTCCCTGACCTTGTAGAAGCTTTCCAAGTTTGTAATCATATTTTATCATACTCTGCTTTCTTTCCAAGTGTCATACAGAAATTAATACAAGAAGGACTGGTCAACTAAATAGATCATGTTGAAGATAACTGAATAGAAAATTTGTTTTTAGATTGATTTATTTTATTTTATTTTTGTGTATGAGTGGATTGCCTGCATGTATGTACATGTGCCGTGTGTACGCCTGCTGCCCTTGGATGTCAGTGTGGGTCAGATTCCCTGTGGCTGCAGTTATGAATGGTGGTGAGCGCTATGTGGGTGTAGGAAATTGAACCTGGGTCCTCTGCAAAAGTAGTAAGTGCTTTTAACCACAGAGCCATCTCTCCAGCCCCCCCCAAAACTAGAATTTATAATGAAATATTTTTCTTATTTTTATAAAGTATGCATTTTTATTTGTGTGCTGTATGCATATGTCTGTGTATTACGTATGTGTCTGGTACCCGAAGAGGCCAGAAGAGAGTGTTGGATCCTTAGGAACTGGGGTTACAGCTGGTTCTGAGTTGTAGGTGCTGGATCTTCTACAAGGAGCAGGAAGAGCTCTTAGCTGCTGAGTCATCACTCTGGCCCGAGTGAAATATTAGGGTTTGTGTAGTTGTTTGCTTATTTTTGAGACAAGGTTTCTCTGTGTATCCCTAGCTGTCCCGGAACTCACTCTAGTCCAAGCTGGCCTTGAACTCAGAGATCAGCCTACCTCTGCCTCCCAAGTGCCACCATCACTACTTGAATTTTTATTACATGTCTGTATATGTGCATATGAGTGCAAATGTTCCTGGAAGCATTGGATTCTCAGGAACTGGAGTGAGCCGCCTGACGTGGGTGCTGGGAACTAAACCCAGGTCAGTGCTCTAACTGCTGCGCCATCTCCTCAGACCCCTAAATACTAATTTTTGGAGCAAGAAAATGTAGCTTCTGAAATGGTTAGTTTCACTGTCCATTTGATTGGATTAGCTATAACCTAGGAGAGACACCCATGTACCGGTGTTTGTGTCTTTGAGGGAATTCCCAGGGATACTTCACTGTGCAGGTATACCCTTTCCCTGCCTCAGTGTTCTCTGCTGTTTGCTTTCTGTTCGCTGAGATGCTAGTCAAGGTTATGAGCCACTTTTGCTGTGGTTTCTTCTCACAGTGACTGTTTTTACCTTTAAACTGTGAGCCAGGGAAAAGCCCCTTCCTTCCTGAAACTGCTGCTGTCACATTCACAAGAAAAGCAATATAGAAAGATGGTCCCAAGAGGGGGGACCCAGAGGCCCTTGCTTTGTGGTCCTTTGGAAGTGGTTTGCTGTTGGAAAGAATTGAATGAGTTTGGTGCTGCAGGCTAGATAAACCCTAGAATGCTGTATGTCAGAGTTTAATGCACTGTTCTTGTGGAAGTGTGGAAGGCTTAGAAAGTCAACAGGAATGCGGACAGTGAGAGTGCTGGGTTTAGCTTATTGAGAAACTGCTGATTTTCACAAAACCAGTTTACACTCTCTTCACTGATGTGTGTTCCTATTTCCAACGTCTGGCGCTTGTTGTCTTTCTGTATGTTGGACTTTGTTTGTCTTCCTTTCCTTCCTTCTTTCTCCTTTCCCTTCCTTCTTTTCTTTCCTTGTTTTTCCTTTCTTCCCCTTCCTTCCTCTCTTTCTCTCTTTTTTCGAGACTTGGGGTCTTACTCTGTAGCCCCTCTGCCCCGTCCCCGACCCCCCTTTTCTATTTCTTTTGAGAATCCTCTTCACAAGCTCACTCCATGTTTATTTTTAAATTGGATTATTTATTTTGTTTAGTTTCTTTTTTAAGTTCTTTGCATTTTCTAGAAACAAATCCTCTGTTAGATACATAGCTGGTGAAGATTGTCCCTCTTAGCCGCTGATCCATCTCTCCTACCTTATGACTAGCACGTTTTAAGAAATGAACGTGAGTAGAAGTGTTCAGGCTACATTATTCTTACAAGACATGTTTATAAAATTTCCATCCCGAGTGTATTTGTTACAAATGATCCCTGTTCACTGGGGCATGAAGTAAGCAAGTCGTAGCAGTGAACAAATTAAAAATTTATTGTCTTTAAATACTGGAAAAATAACCTAAAGCTTTGTATGACATTTGTAAGTACATCTGTCTCTAAAGATGCATATGTGGTTCTAAAAAGCCATTTAATAGCCTCTTAGGTTGTGTGTGGCATCTTTTAAAAGTGTATAGGATGGGGCTGGAGAGATGGCTCAGCGGTTAAGAGAACTGGCTGCTCTTCCGGAGGTCCTGAGTTCAATTCCCAGCAACCACATGGTAGCTTACAACCATCTATAAGGGGATCTGATGCTGTCTTCTGGCATGTGGGTGTATATGCAGCAGAGTACTCATACATTAAAAAAATAATAATAATAAAATAAAATAAAACCATCCACTAAAAAAATAAAAGAGTGTATAGGATGATTGTACAGATCACCTGAATCCCTCCAGGTACGTTTCCTTGAAAGCATCTTAAGTATTTAATGCTGTTATATATACACAAGTAATATTTCACCCGAATCTGGGAGGATGTCAGTGTTTTTATTCTACCATGACTCTTTCAAACCCACATACCAAAGCCATTTATTTGATGCTCTGGATCCAGGCAGAGTTAATGCCTCCTCAGAGCATTTAAAAGAAGTGTTTTGGATCCTGAAGAGGAAAGGAAGTGTGAATGGGGTCTGTTTCAGACTCTTGAACTAGCTCTCTGTGAGCTGTGGCTCAGGCAGGAGAGCTAACGGGGGGGGGGGGGGGG
>NW_022196910.1:21410546-21483709 GCF_008632895.1 Mastomys coucha
CCCCGCCCCCTGCTCTTGCCCTGGATGTCCACCACGTACTGCCTTCTTTCAGTAGTTGACAGCACAGACAGGTCGCCTGCTCTAAAAACTCTCCTGATCTGTGATTCCACCATCTGTTTCACACATCTTTAGGTTTTAAAAATATGCGACCCCTTTTAAAATGCAAATACCCATGGGAGAGGTTAGACCTTGGTATGGCTTTGTTGTTAGACCAGCCACGTAAGGCTGACTGGCCTGGAACGCACCATGTAGACCAGACTGGCTTCTAATTCAGAGATCCACCTGTTTCATCTGCAATTAAAAGTGTATGCCACCATGCTCAGCTTCTTCATAGCATCCTGACGTCCATTAAACCCCGATTTGGTTGAAAGGAAGGAACTCTAAAAAGAAGTGATCAGCTTGAAGGAAATTAAAACTTATAGTATATTAATTATTCTTTTTTATTTACACTTTACATCCTGATCACTTCTGTCCCTTCTCTCCTCCCCCTTCCACCCCCCATACCCCTGCCCCCAACATCACCCTCCCACAGACACCAACCCACCCTGGCGCATCAAAGTCTAGCAGCAGGACTGAGTGCATCCTCTCCCACTGACGCCAGACAGGGTAGCCCAGTAAGGGAAAGGGATCCAGAGGCAGGCAACAGAATCAGAGACAGCCCCTACTCCAGTTGTTAGGGGACCCACATGAAGACCAAGCTGCACTTCTGCTACATATGTGCAGAGAGCCTAGGTCCAGCCCCTGCATGCTTTTGATTGGTGGTTCAGTCTAACTACCCAGGTTAGTTGACTCTGTAGGTCTTGTGTCCTTGACCCCTCTGACTCCCTCAATCCTTTATCCCCCTCTTCGTCAAGACTTCCCCGAGCCCCACCTAAGGGATGCTTAGCTATAGGTCTCTGTATCTGTTTTCATCAGTTGATGAGTGACACCTCTTAGATGCTAGTTATGCTAGGCTCCTGTCTGCAAGCATTATTATTTTTTGTTTGAATCTGTTAGACAAGCACTCTTCTACTGAGATATAATCCCAGCCACTTTTTTCTTCTAATTCTTGTGTGTGTGTGTGTGTGTGTTTTAAGTTATCATTAGCATTTAAGATGTACTGAAGGCTGTTATTGCTAGGAAATGTTCTGTGTGCTGCAGATAGATATAAATATGCCTGTAACTGATATTCCTACCAGGGCTACTTTAAAATAAAATAGCTCTGGTTGGTAGCTTTGTCAGTGGTAAGTGGTGGATGCCCAGGGCAAGAGCAGGAGGGGAGGAAAGCTGGGGCCAAATTGGTAGCTACTCACAGAGAGCTACATCAGGAGGCCCAAATGATTTGTCTGACCGTGTAGTACGGTATGACTCCAGAGAGTACTTTTAAAACCCATTTTCCTGTGACACTTCTTTCATAGTTTAGTGTGTCAGAGAAGTGACCTCTGACCAAGTTTTCATTGAGCTGCATCTACGCTTGGTATCACAGATATCATCTAAGTAAAAAAATTTCAAAGCAACGAAATAGGCAAATTTCCTTGTAACCACAAGAATCTATTACAAAATAGCATCGACCTGAATAAGAAAGCTAATGTAGAGCTCAGTAGTTTTTGAGATAAGATCTCACAGTATAAAGCCCTGGCTGGATTGGAACTCTGAGTAGATCAGGCTGGCCTTTAAACCCACAGATATCTTCCTGCCTCGGCCTTCCAAGCGCTGGGATTACGGGTGTGGACATCTAACCTAGAACTCTGCCTTTCTGTATTAAACTAGTATCCTTAGCTGTGATCGCCTGAGCCATCTGTAGTTACTACCCTTGTTTTCAAGAATGTGAAATGCGTGTGGATTAAATGGTACAATCTAGCCAAAATGGTTATCTAGCCATAACCCCATGATAAATTCATCGCAGGCTTTTTTCCCCATTGGGTCTTTTTTGTCTTAAGTATTAACTCATCCTGACTAAACTTTTGTTTGTTTGTTTGTTTGTTTGAAACAGTGGGCCTAGGGATGTAGTCCAGCTGATAGAATGCTTGCCTTTTGTACACAGAGCCCCAAGATCAGCAGTAGTAGCACATAGTAACCTGGTGTGCTGCACACACCTGTAATCCCAGCACTCAGAAGATGGAAGCAGGAGAATCAGACACTTAAGGTCACTTTCAGATTATAGTGAAACTGAGCTCAGGCTGGGAGACATGAAGCCCTGCCTCAAAACAATTTGTTATTGTTGTTGTTGTTTTCCATAATGAGCTAGTTGTCATGGCACTGGGATGCACCTGTAATCCCATCCCTTAGAAGGCTATGGAGTCCGAAGGATTGAGAGTTCAAGGCCAACCTGAGCTTATTGGCGAGGTCCTGTCTCAGAAAACCAAAAGAAAAGAGAATTCTAAAGCTGAAGTAATTTTTCTTGATTATAGCACTCTCTATTTGTCCTTCAAGGATTTAAATGAATAGTTATTGTTTGATTTTATTTCCCAGAAACCTAATTTGTAGCTATGTTTTCTCTGCATTTTAAAATTACATTTATTTAGTGTGTAGGCATGTGTGTGCCATAGTTCTCATGGAGAGATCAAGAGGCCAGTGTGTGAGAGTGGAGTCTGCCCTTCCACCATGTGGGTCCCTTGGGATGTAACTTCTTCAGACTTGGTGGCAAGCACCTTTTACCCAGTGAGCCACCTTGTCAGCCCTTCGCTGTATTAAACATTTTAAATTTTATTACTTGTTTGAGCACTTTGCCTGCATGTATAAATGTGTACCACGTGCATGCCTGGTGCCCTTGGAGGCCAGAAGAAGGCATTGGATCCTCTGATCCAGGTGACTGTGAGACACTGTGTGGGTATAGGGAATCAAACCTGGGTCTTCTGGAAGAGCAGCCAGAGCTCACGTCTGCATAATTACATTTTTTTGTGTGTGTATACTTCAGGGTACATTAGGAGGTGGACAGGAGTGGGTCGCAGGCTTTTGTCTCCTAAGCACTCACTCTGTTTCTGTCCCTTCTTCAAAACTGCTCCACCGTGGCAGCCGTACTTTCCTAAATTTCAAGCCTCTTCGCCATCAGTTTGCTCTGTCACCTCCAGAACTGATTATCTATTCTCCTCCACAGAATTTTTTGCTGATTTTATATTGCCCATAGACAATTTGAGGAATGATGCAGACCGAGAATCCTCCAAGACCCAGGTAAACAGGGGTGGTTGTAGAAAGAGGAGTGTGTGTGTGTGTGAGTGTGTGTGTGTGTGTGTGTGTGTGTGTGTGTGTTTATATATCCCTTTGGCCCTGCTGATTTAACACGAAAAGGAGAGGCCCAGAATAAAGATCTGAAGTGTCTGGTCTAGACTCTGGTTATTTGAGTCTAGAGGCAAAATACTGCTGTGTGAAGTAAATTTTGAATTTTTAAAAAAGATTTAATTTTATGTGTATGGGTATGTGTTAGGTGTATGGGTAAATGTCTGTGCACCATTTGTGTGAAATGTCCGTGGAGACCAGAAGTGGGTGTTGGATCCTCCGGAACTCAAGTTACAGGTTGTAACAGTTGCCATGTTGGTGCTGGGAACTGAACCCAGGTCTTGGGTTCAGTTTTTATCAGTTTCAGTTCCAGTGTTTTTATTTTTTATTTTTTTAAGATTTATTTATTTATTATATGTAAGTACACTGTAGCTGTCTTCAGACACCTCAGAAGAGGGCATCAGATCTCATTTTGGATGATTGTGATGGTTGTGAGCCACCATGTGGCTGCTGGGATTTGAACTCAGGACCTTCGGAAGAGCAGTCAGTGCTCTTAACTGCTGAGCCATCTCTCTCCAACCTGCAGCCAGTGCTCTTGACAGCTATGCCTTCTGTTCAGCCTCTGTGTGTGAAGTGAACTTTTGATTGTAAAGTGTATAGAAAGAAGTAGGGAAACCATTTAGAAGCCTCATTGTAATAATCCAGGTGAGATGTCATTGTGGTTTGGATCATGCTGGTGCAAAACCAGCAATGGGTAGTTGGACTCTAAAGGTATTATGGAAATGGAGCTAACAGTTTCCTCTGAGTCTGGAGGGTGAATTCAAGAGTGACCCCAAGGCTGGAGAGATGGCTCAGTAGTGAAGAGTGCAATCTTGCAGAGGATCTGGCTTCAGTTGGTGTCCACATGACAGCTTACAACTCTAGTTCCAGGGGAATCCAGCACCCTCTTCTGACCTCCAAGGGCACCAGGCATGCCCATGGTACACTTGCATATGTCCAGGCAAAGCACCCATATACACGGAATAGAGATAAAGTGATCTCAAGAGTTTTTTCATCAACATAAAAAGGATTTAGGGTAATGGTATATATTAATAAATGTCTTTACTAGCAACTGTATATAGTAGGCTATACCTATTTATAAGCTTATATTATAAACATATGTACATATACATGTATTTATACATCCATATATATGTATGAGCATATATATGCCTGTATATAAGCCTTTGTCATTACAGGCCTCTGAATCCTTCCTTTGTTACTCTATTTTGTTTAAACCACTCATACTGCTAGCATATACATATATGAGTGTGTGTGTGTGTGTGTGTGTGTGTGTGTAATGCTTTTGGAAACAGCTGTCAGAGTGTTGGATAAATATTCTAATGGACTGAAAACTGGTCACTAATTTTTCACCACTAGATGGTGACAGAAAATCAAAAACAAAGGTTTTAAAGTGAGCCCAATGGAGACAGTAAAGAGAAGTGTGTGTATTTGTGGAGGGGGGGGAGAAGTAAAGAGAAGTGTGTGTATTTGTGGAGGGGGTGGAGAACAGCTTCCGGTATTGTGACAGACAAGGCAGAAATAATATATTAACCTTGGGAAATTAAAAACGAGGAATCTTTGCTTAGATCTTTTGAAGAACTTGATGTTATTTGGCTTAGTTTTCAGATGCTTCCAGTGTTGTGAAGAGAGGCCTGTGTGGATTATGTGTCTCCCAGATAGACTAGATACCTGCTAACAATGGACAGGTGCAAGCACGTTGAGCAGCTGCAGCTCACTCAAGGCCATTCCATCCTCGACCCTCAGAAATGGTACTGTATGGTCTGCAACACTACGGAGTCGATTTGGGCTTGCCTCAGCTGTTCCCACGTCGCCTGTGGGAAGTATATCCAAGAGCATGCACTGAAGCACTTTCAAGAAAGCAGCCACCCCGTTGCCTTCGAGGTGAAAGACATGTATGTTTTTTGTTATCTTTGTAACGATTATGTCCTAAACGATAACGCAGCTGGAGACCTGAAGTCACTCCGAAGTACACTGAGTGCAATCAGAGGTAGAAAATACCCTTGTGTGGTTCAGAGTGACACGGTTTTACAGCCTGGGGCTGCCCAGGACGATGCTTACTCCTTACTCGACCGCACCCAGTCTCTAGCTGGAAACGAAGATCCAATGTGTAACGCCCTCTGGCACAGGAGACGGGCGCTCATGGAGAAAACCTTTCGAACTTGGTTTGAGCAGTCACTGATTGGAAGAAAAAGGCAAGAGCAAACTCAGGAGAGAACGGTAGCAAAACGAGAGGTGAAGAGAAGGCAGCAGGAGTTAGAGCAGCAGATGAAGGCCGAGCTGGAAAGCACACCTCCGCGAAAGAGTTTACGCTTACAAGGCCTCTCTGAGGCGGCCACGATCGAAATCTTTCCAGTGCAGGCGTCGCCCCCACCTCCAGCATCCCCAGCAAAGGAGACAGCTGCGCTGCCTACTTCCGAAGACGGAAAACTTAAAGTAAGTGACTCCTTAATCAAACGAAGGCCAGCAGTAACTCCTGGTGTAACCGGACTGAGAAATTTAGGAAATACTTGCTATATGAATTCTGTTCTTCAAGTGTTGAGTCATTTACTCATTTTTCGACAGTGTTTTTTAAAGCTTGACCTGAACCAGTGGCTGGCTGTGGCTGCTAGCGATAAGACCCGATCTTATAAGCACTCAGCCGTCACGGATGCGGCATATCAGATGAACGAAGGACAAGAGAAAGAGAAGGGCCTCTCGTGCTCCAGACATTCGGGTTTAGCAGCGGGCCTAAGTGGAGGGGCCTCAAAAGGTCGGAACATGGAGCTTATTCAGCCCAGGGAGCCCAGTTCGCCGTACAGTTCTCTTTGCCATGAATTACATACCCTTTTCCAAGTCATGTGGTCTGGCGAGTGGGCCTTGGTCTCGCCATTTGCAATGCTTCACTCCGTGTGGAAGCTGATCCCTGCTTTCCGTGGTTACGCCCAGCAAGATGCTCAGGAGTTTCTTTGTGAACTTCTGGATAAGATACAGCGTGAACTAGAGACAACTGGAACCAAGTTACCAGCTCTCATCCCCACTTCCCAGAGGAGACTTATTGAGCAAGTTCTGAATGTTGTAAACAACATTTTTCATGGACAACTTCTTAGTCAGGTATGGATTTCTTGCCTTATTTTATCATCTTAGACAATCCCTAAAGTGTGGCCTACAGCTGTGTATTCTGTATGTATCCAGCGTGGCATTTTTAGGTCAGAATAGATTTCTTTTATGAATATATGAAGAAGTCACTTACAGATCTCTGAATCACTGGAAATAGTTGTATATTTGTGGAAGCAGAGACTTTTTCAGGGGAGAGATGAAGGAACTGCATTTTCTAGGTTAGAGTATAGCCATTCTCAAAGTGGTTAGGGAGAGTGTGTGTGTGTGCGTGTGTGTGTGTGTGTGTGTGTGTGTGTGTGTGTGTGTGTGTGTGTGTCCTAGTTAGGGTTTCTATTCCTGCACAAACATCATGACCAAGAAGCAAGTTGGGGAGGAAAGGGTTTATTCAGCTTACTTCCACATTGCTGTTCATCACCAAAAGTCAGGACTGGAACTCAAGCAGGTCAGAAAGCAGGAGCTGATGCAGAGGCCATGAAGGGATGTTCCTTACTGGCTTGCTTCTCCTGGCTTGCTCAGTGTGCTCTCTTATAGAACCCAAGATTTCCAGCCCAGGGATGGCACCACCCACAAAGGGCTCTACCCCCTTGATCACTAATTGAGAAAATGTCCAACAGCTGGATCTCATGGAGGCACTTCCCCAACTGAAGCTCCTTTCTCTGTGATAACTCCAGCCTGTGTCAAGTTTGACACACAAAACCAGTCAATACAGTGTGTGTGTGTAGGCATTATGGGTAGGCATAATGTTACTGTGCCCTGCGTAAAGAGTTTCATTGAATTATTTAAATGCTGATTTCAGTGCCCCCATATCTGGTTGAAATCCTTATTCTAAGAATCTCAATATTGTGTAAGCATTGCTCCCAATTATTCCTTGATTGTTCAATAAAGCTAGCTGACCAGCCAATGACTGAAAAGGAGATAATAGGGCTGGACTTCCTCCCAGCCAGGGGAGGGGGAGAGAGTGAGACAGGAAGTAGGGATTTGCTAGGGGTGAGGTGCATTTGCTGGGGGGGTGGGGGTAAGGGTGGAGGGGGGAGCTACCATGACCTGGACCAGAGAGAGCCTTTGGTTGGGAAGTAGCCAGATTAGTTTAGAGGATTACAATAGAGTTAATACTGCTCTATTGTTGTGCCCTTAAAGCTGTTAAATAAATATGAAAGTCCAGTCTCAATTATTTGAGAGATAGCTGGGTTAAGAGAAAAACTCCATGCTCTCATTTAAAATGCCATTTGCGTCTGTGTGTCTGTGTGTTCTGTGTGTGTTAGTTACCTGGAGGACATAGGTTGCTGTACTGAGAGAATGGATATGGTACATGAGCAGTTTCAGACAACATCCTATTAAAAGTATGAGTCAAAATCTTGAACAAGTAGGGACATTTGGACATTTGAAGGTAAAGAAGTGTGATTTTTTTTTTAGATTAATAATCCTAAATGATTTTCCTTTATATCAGTCACTTCTGTAAGTTTTCCTTGTTGTGGAAAGATGAGCTGCAACTAGATTCCATCTACACAGTGGTCCCCTGACCAGTGGCCTTGGTAAACTGTCAGCAGCTAGAAGCCCATTTGCCCTTAACACACAGCTTTCCTTTGTATCAGCTGAAGCAGAAAGGGGTTAGTATGAAGTAACCCCTATAATTTTGCTACTGTTATGAGTTTTAGTGTAAATATCTGTGTTTTCCCATGGTATTAGGGAACCCTGTGAAAGAAGAGTTGTTTGACCCTGAAAGGGGTCTTGACTCAAAGGTTGAGGACCACTGGACTAGAGAGATGGTTAATTGGTTACTGCTCTTGCAGAGGACATGAGTTTGGCTCCCAGCACCCCCACCCAGTGGCTCACAACTGCCTCTAACTCCAGCGACAGGAGCATCTGACACCTGTGCCCTTCACAGGCACCTGCATTTACACGCTCCATCCACCACGCAAATGCACACACTTAAAAAAATAAATCTTGGAAAAAAAAATCTAATCCTTTTCAAAACATTACTGTATGTGTTTATTTCTACCATAAATTTATTTAATCATACCTCTGTTGTAGATTGGAGTCTATTTCTAATGTTTCATTATGTCATGATAAATCAATGTTTTTCTTGTCTTCCATGGGACACAGTCCTTATCCCAAGGGAGTAGCTTAGGGGCTGGGCAGGTGGCTCAGTGGTTGATAGCAGGTACTGCTCTTGCAAAGGACCCAAGCTCAGATCCTAGCACCTTGTCAGGCCACTCACAATGTTTGTAACTCTTGCTCCATCACGCACATGCACACACACACACAAGCACATAGAATTTTTTAAAAACCAGAGTAGTTTGGGTAGGTAATGATAATTTAATATTCAGAAAGTTATTTTCTCATCCTAGATTTTCTGTAGTGTGAGAATGGCTAAGTGTTTTTGGTTTTTCGGGACAGGGTTTCTCTGTGTAGCTCCGGCTGTCCTGGAACTCACTCTGTAGATCAGGCTGGCCTCGAACTCAGAAATCCGCGTGCCTCTGCCTCCCAAGTGCTGGGATTAAAGGCGTGCGCCACCACTGCCTGGCTTTTTTTTTTTTTTTTAAGTTACAAATAAGTGAATCTTGAAATGAGTACAATTTTTTTTTAAAGAATTGTTTATTTTATGTATATAAGTATACTGTAGCTGTCTTCAGACATACCATTAGAGGGCATCAGATCCCATTACAGATGGTTGTGATCCACCATGTGGTTGCTGGGAATTGAACTCAGGACCTCTGAAAGAGCAGTCAGTGTCTTAACCGCTGAGCCATCTCTCCAGCCCCAAAATGAATACAATTTATTATTTAAACATTTTGCTCCTCTTTTGGGCCTTGTATCCTACCACTGAGCCTCTACATCTCATCTCTCTTCCCTAGAAGTCTCTCTTGCTAGAAGTCATGTGATAGACTTCTAGGACAACTTCTCAAAACCTGACTTCTAGCTGGGGGGTATAGGGGGAAGGGGAGGAACCCGACTTCCATGCTAAATTCCTAGACTTATCTCTAGTAGGGTTCTTCCTGTTGGCTTCTTACACTAAAGTCTATGTTGGCTTTGCCTTAATTTGTGGCCTGTATCCCTGCAACCAGAAGAGGGCATCAGATCCTATTATAGATGATTGTAAATCACCATGTAGGTGCTGGGAACTGAACTCAGGACCTCTGGAAGAACAGAGCGGCCGGCACTCAACACCCAGGTCATCTCTCCAGCCCTGTTTTGCATGTTATATATAGATTCAGCTTATAATGTCTTCAACTGTTTATGTGCTGGGTTGATGGCATTAAATAACCCAATCATTAAACTGCCTCTAGTTGTTAGAACTCCTTTGTTTTGTCCTGCGTATGTGCATGCGTGTGTCCAGGGCTAGATGTCAGAGGGCATCTTAGAATTGCATTCTCTCTCTCTACCCTTTGGGTCCTAGGAGTCTGACTCAGTTGGATCATCATGAGACTTAGCAGCCAGTGACTTCCCCTTGAGTCACCTCACCAGGCCTATCTAATAGCTTCTTTTAAAAAGTTCCAATCAGGCCGGGCAGTGGTGGCGCACGCCTTTAATCCCAGCACTTGGGAGGCAGAGGCACGCGGATTTCTGAGTTCGAGGCCAGCCTGATCTACAGAGTGAGTTCCAGGACAGCCGGAGCTACACAGAGCAACCCTGTCTCGAAAAAGCCAAAAAAAAAAAAAAAAAAAAAAAAAAAAAAAAAAAAAAAAAAAAAAAAAAAAAAAAAAAAGTTCATGCTACAGAGAGACTGTAAAGCAGAGTAACATTTTCCTTTGCAGGTTACATGTCTTGCTTGTGAAAACAAATCAAATACTATAGAACCATTCTGGGACTTGTCACTGGAATTCCCAGAGAGATACCAATGCAGTGGGAAAGATGCCACCTCCCAGCCATGTCTGGTTACTGACATGCTGGGCAAATTCACAGCAACAGAGGCTTTAGAAGGGAAAATCTACGTGTGTGACCATTGCAACTGTGAGTATGCCCCCCCTCCCCCCACCTCTCTGTGCTTTCCTAAGATTAAGCTTAGGGGATGGTAGGTGGAGACTGGGATACCCGGAAGACAGTGCTTCAGTAATAGCTATGAAAATAAATTTTTTTTCTTTTTAGTTCTGCAAAAGAAATCAGGCCTTTCTTCTTGATAATGACCTTTATTGATATTAAATTTCTTCTTGTAGTGCCGGAGAGATGACTCAATGGTTAAGGGCACTGGCAGTTCTGATAGAGAGCCAAGGTTCCATTCCCAGCACCCACCTTGCTATGTGGGTGGCAAATCTGTCTTGTCTCAAGGAGTCTGATAACTTCTTGCCACCTCAGGCACTCACATGTGATGTACAGACATACAGGAAGGCAAAACATTTACCCATACACATAGAATAGAATAACTGATTGATTGATTAATTCATTCATTAATAAAGGTTTTCCCAGACAGGGTTTCTCTTTGTAGCTCTGGCTATCCTGGAACTCACTCTGTAGACCAGGCTGGCCTCAAACTCAAGAGATCCACCTGCCTCAGCCTCCCTAGTATTGGGATTAAAGACGGATGCCTGGCTCAGCAATAATTTATTTTAAAAATTTCCATGTTTCAAAAAAATTATACTAGAGCTTGAGATACTTTAAAAAAAAAAGAGCAGTGCTATGGCATTAAACCTCATGTGTCCTGCATGCTAGGGAGCTGAAGAGATGTCATATTGATTTTTTTTTTCTTGGTTTTTCGAGACAAGGTTTCTCTGTACAGCCCTGACTGTCCTGGAACTTATTCTGTAGGCCAGGCTGGTCTCGAACTCAGAAAGCCGCCTGCCTCTGCCTCCCAAGCACTGGGATTAAAGGCGTGCGCCACTACTGCCCGGCTTGATTATTTCCAGAGCCACTTAAAGTCACATTTGTTCTGAGCACTGCCTTAATTTTACATTATTAGGTTATGATGTAGCCTAAGATCTACAGGACCTTTGTCAGACTTGTTAGGATGAGTTTAAAATGTCCCAAATAGCTTCATCACCAAAACGTTGGGATGGATAATATTATACATGTAGAATATGGTCTTAGGGTAATTTGAATATGTAATGAGGCCAACAAACCCAGGCCTGGAAGTGCTGCTTTAACACAGTAGGTAGGGATGTGCAAGTAGAAGCCAGAGAGGCCAGGCACCCTGTGCAGCCATACCCATAGAGTCCAAAAACAGGAACAGGGTATCTAGCAGCCTCTGGGTTCCTGGATGAAAGCTTCTAGTAGCCAGTAGAAGTCACCCCGAGCTAGCATGAGAGGCAGCTGCTAACCAGCTGCTAACAGCTCTGAGAGTGGATGGTCCAGCAGAGACTCCAGGGTGTAGCCCCTAGGTGGACACGAGAGAAGCAGGGGAGACAAGAACCCTGAGTTCTCCTTGTTAAAAGAGCATGACCCTGGTGGGATGAGGAGAGACCTGGGAAGCATGACCAGGTAAAGCTAAGCATGCAGGAGTGCTGTGTGTGCACAATACATACCATGTGCCTGGGACTGGCTCAGCCAAGGCTAAATGAATTCACCACATGTTTGTAAGAGTTCAAAAAGTGTATTATTAAAGTATGTATGGAGGAAACTGTTAACTTTCTCCTGCTTAGCTGGCCTAGTCAATTTTACTTTTAAATAGGTAGCGGTGTTCTATTTAATTCTTGCATGAGTGTCTTGCCTACATGTATAAAAGTGCATGACATGTGTTGTGCCTGCAGAGGCCAGAAGAGGGTGTGGCATTCCCTGGACTAGTCACAGACAGTTGTGAGCCTCCACGTGGGTCCTGGGAACTGAATCCGGATTCCCTGCCAAGCAGCACTTGCTCTTAACTGCTGAGCCTCGTCTCCAGCCCCTTGCAGGATTATTATTAAGTCCTGTACTTCCTTTCATGTCTACCCTGACTGTGCATCCGTTTCTCGTTTTAAAAAACACATTACATTTCCTGAAGTCAAAGCCTATGTTCACCTCCAGCTTGGTGCTAGACCTGGTGCCAGTGTGGGTGAGTTACACAAAAGAGGTTACTCATGTTTTTCCTTGTAATTTTTGCAACTGTCTTTCTTTTATTTGTATTTTAGCAAAGCGTAGAAAGTTTTCGTCAAAACCAGTTGTACTCACAGAAGCCCAGAAGCAGCTTATGATATGCCACCTCCCTCAGGTTCTCAGACTGCACCTCAAACGATTCAGGTCAGTAATGTTAGTTCCAGCTGCCTACCACATCCTGGGGTAATGGGTCAGTCCTGCTTAGGATCCTTCAGGACTTAGTATGCATATGATAGGCTACCTCTGAACACTGAACACTTGGCTAATGGGTGACATTCTTTTTAAAAGAGATAGGTGTTATCTTTAGCTTTCAACAGCAGACACCAATATTCATTAATTGAGTTGCTTTGATAACTGTTTTTCTGAACCAGGGCCGGGCTAGCCTAGAATTTGCTGTGTAAGGTACCCCAGCCTTGGCATCAATTTGAGAATCCTCCTGCCTCAGCTTCCTGAGGACCAAGATTCCAGGAGCATATCACATATCCCAGCATCAACTGTGACCTGTTCCATGTGAATTTAATTATGTTTATTAATATTCAGGTATACTTTTTTTAAAGATGTAATTTTGTAATGTGTGTATTTTACCCAGTTGCTTTGTGCTTAGACTATATTGATCAAAGATATAGCAGTTTAGGGGCCAGTGAGAAGGATCGAAGCACCTGCCACCAAGTTCAAGCCACTGGACTCTGCCCATGGCAGAGAGCTGAGTCCCACAAGTTGTCCTCTGACCTTCACTGACATTGTAGCAGGAACGTCTCCCAGAATGAGACACACAAAAATCAAATGTAACTTAAAGCCATAAGAAAGCCATCCGTTGAGCAGGGCAGTGGGTGGCGCACGCCTTTAATCCCAGCATTCAAGAGGCACTTTATAGTACCCCAAGCACGATTAGGCTCACAAAAGAACTTATCTACATTGGTTTTCCCATTTTGTAGCAACATAGTATGTCAATGATAAAATGCTCCTTACTGTGCTGAAATCCGATGATGGGACACACAGAGGAAGAAAGTGACAGTATGGAGCCTAATTGATTCTTGTCACTTAGACATTCCCAAATTGGTGTAGAGAGTTGTGAACTGTCCTTAGGAATTAAAAGGTACCGGTGTTTTTCTTTCCTCGAGCCTACCCATCAAAGAAAGGTATAGACTCTGCCTCCCGCTTGAGATGCCCCTTTCATGCCACGGCAAGACAGAATGTAAAACTCACAAAGCTAGCATTCATTTTCTAGGTTTTATTTCTGCATTACAGAAATTATTCCAAGCCTGATGGAAGCCTCCTGCCGTAGTTGCACAAGCCTGTGATACCACACTTAGGTGGTAGAGGCAAGACATTCAGCAGTTCACGCTCACCCCTGACTACACAAGACTGTCTGAAAAGACAAAACCATGTGGCAACAAAAATGACAGAGGGCTTCGAATCTAGCGCAGTGGTGAAATGCTTGCCTACCAAGTCTAGCGCTCCCAGTGTTACATGCATGCATTGTTAGACTAATAAAGCAGACTTTACTGGGCCTTGTTGCAAAACACACACACACACACACACACACACACACACACACACACACACACACACACACACGCACGCACGCACGCACGCACGCACGCACATCCCTCCACGGGCAACTCGGCACTGAGAACTCGTGTTCCATATAAGTGCTTCTTTAGATTAACGCACTCTCTGGAACTGACAAAGCTATCTATACCTAATGCACGGTGAGCTTTCTTCCCTTGTTTCTGAAGCGTTACTTGCTTTTGTTCCTAGATGGTCAGGACATAATAACCGAGAGAAGATTGGCGTTCATGTTGTGTTTGAGGAGACCTTAAACATGGAGCCCTATTGCTGCAGGGAGACCCTGAATGCTTTCAGACCAGAGTGCTTTATCTATAATTTATCTGCTGTCGTAATCCACCACGGAAAAGGATTTGGCTCAGGACACTACACTGCCTACTGCTACAATTCTGAAGGAGGTAGAGCCAAGAAAACCAATTTTATCTTGGGTTAGACTTGCAAGCTTCTGCTTAGGATTTTTACCAATTTTTTTTTTCTTTTTGGTTTTTCAAGGCAGGGTTTCTCTGTGTAGCCCTGGCTGTCCTGGTACTCACTCTGTAGACCAGGCTGGCCTCAAACTCAGAAATCCGCCTACCTCTGCCTCCCAAGTGCTGGGATTAAAGGCGTGCGCCACCACTGCCCGGTGACTTTTAGTAATTTCTAAGTTGGCCACTAAGTCACCTGATCACCCACTTGTCTCCTTTCTGGACAAAGGCCTTCTGCAGTCAGTGCTGCTGGGTTTTTGGTGGGTTGGGGGTACAGGAAATACAGGTTTGGATACTTTTTTTCTTTTGGGCCAGAATCTCATTTATGTAACTGGAATTCAGTGTGGATACCAGGCTGGCCTTGAACTGAGATGTTCCTACCTCTGCCTCTCCTGGGGGCTGGGATTAAAGACTTGTGCCACCAGGCCATGCAAAACTACAGGTGATCTTTCTTTTGTTTGGTTTTGAGACAGAGTTTCTCTATAGACCAGGCTGCCCTCAAACTCGAGATACCCCAGCCTCTGCCTCCCAAGTGTGCCACTAGGCCCCAGCACAGGGCAGATTTTCTTAAAGTCACACTTGTTCGTACATTTACTGGTTAGAGAACAGGGTATTTAATGACCCAGAGATGGCAGATACTTGTTCAGATTTAACATAGTCACCCTCATTGTGTCCTCTTCCATGTCCTTTCTAGTCCTTTCTGCTTTCCTTAGCAAAAAGCCTTGCTATTCTGAAAAAGACTCTGTTAAAACTACTAGGACTATACTATGTAAGTAGCTAAAGCCATAATTACTATTTCTTCTGGGAACAGAGGGTGCCAAGTATGTGTGTCAGATTCTGTAACTCCCAACTACTAAGAACAGATAGGCTATTGCATAAAAGGAGTATGAAAGGATTCTAGAGCAACACTTTCCCACTGCAAAGAACACGAGCCTGCCATGGCTTTCCCGCAGGAAACCCTCCATTTCTGGTCAAAGAGGCTTTCGTAGTGGAAAGTTTTGAAATTCTTTTACAACTACTGCCTTTTGTGCTTCACTCTAGGGTTCTGGGTACACTGCAATGACTCCAAGCTAAGCATGTGCACTATGGAAGAAGTACGCAAGGCCCAAGCTTATATCTTATTTTATACTCAGCGAGTTATTGAGAATGGACATTCAAAACTCTTGCCTCCTGAGCTCCTGTCCAATAGCCAACACCCGAATGAAGAAACTGATGCCTCTTCTAATGAAGTCCTTAGCTGATCCAGACAGTGGGCTCTCGTTATTTGTATATATACTTTTTAAATGGGCTGACTTACGATGCTGAGCTTCATTGTTTTTATTCTGTAATTATGATCAGTGCCTGCTATGTTTAGACATTGTGTATTTACTACAAAGTTTTTCCTTTTTTTTTTTTAACAAACTATAAATATATGTATATCAACCTTAGGCCAACTAAACTTTATTCAAATATTTGAGTTTTATACTTTTAGTGTTATAGTTTTATACTTTACCTCTGACTATTACCTCTTCTATTTTGATGTCTTAATTGCCTCAAATCATGAATTTGTGCAATCTACTAAAGAAATTTAGGTGGCATCATTATATATATATGTATATATAGTTACTTATTTATCTTTTATAGCTGTTTTCTATACAGATTCTAACTACATGGGGAAGGAGATTATCTTACTAAGAAAAGAAAGCCATTGGTATACTGACTCCAGTTCTGCTCCCTTGGAGGAAAAGATGGAAGTGAAATACTGAAGTATCGCCTAGTTCCAGTTACTCCTGAGGCTTCATGCTTCTACAGGGCTCAGAATAGAGTAATGCAGATACTGGTCTTTCACTACAAAATTTATTGCTTCCATAACTGTCCTTTATTGAGCACAAATTCAAAATGAAAATGGCAGATTTATACATGGTATACTTCAATGAACTTTGGAACTATGGGCAATGAAAAAGTAGTTCTAATAAAGCAGTCACAAAATTTTGAATTTAGCAAACCAGTATATTATGATATTATACAAATGTAGTTTATCTTGAGAACGAGTTTCTATGTTTAATTATTTTAGATCTCTTAAGTACCTGTGATTTTTTTTTTTTTTTTTTAGTTCAAAGAATAAGACAAATGCATAGGGACAGATGTATAAGGCAGAGAGAAGACAACAGCTCAAGCATGGCACCTGGGGTGTGTTATATCTAAGATCTCATTTTTCTTGAAGTAACCTAAGCCTGACTCTTGTTAGAATTATGTGACCACTGGGAATCTCTCAGGGCCCTGGTCCTCTTTAAAAACACTAGAAGTGATCTGAACTTGAATTTACTGAAAGCAAGAGAGATTTCTTCTACTGTGTTCTAAAGAAAGTTTTCCAGGTCTTATGGAGCCCTGCTGCTGCTGCTGCCACCA
Source organism: Mastomys coucha (assembly GCF_008632895.1). Lineage (NCBI taxonomy): Eukaryota > Metazoa > Chordata > Mammalia > Rodentia > Muridae > Mastomys > Mastomys coucha. The sequence goes on from NW_022196910.1 coordinate 21,427,325, forward strand.
CCGCTGCCATAGCCAAGGTCACTGCCACCCAACCTGCTCGGAAAGGGGCTCCACCAACCTTCAGATCCCAAGGTACCTGTTAGGCACTGGGAGAGGTTTTTTCCCTTCTTGCTAAATAAAGTGACTTCATTTTCAGCTCACTTCTAAGCCAGGAAGTTACCTTTAGCAGACTTCCGAAAGGAGTGTCACCTGGGGCAACTCATTAACAAACTGCAGCGGAAACACATCAACCTACGACAGAATCATTTGTGACAAAAATACAGTTTGAATAATATTAGGTCTGAAAATGCTCACTTACCCAACGCATATGCAAATTGTTGCATCAACTATTAAATATACCTCATTAAAGATTTATGTGATAAAGGTATCGAGTCTAGCCTTTAATTTCAAGGACTGTTTTTTGAAGCAACACATTGTAGCACCTTATTTTTACTGGTATTTAAAAGAAGCAAAACATGAAACTAGCACATAGCAGACTGTTGTCTTGTTGTGAATCTAAAATTGCATTGAAAAAAGCAAAACCCAAATGATGCAAAGAAATTTCAGCTTCTTACTAAATACCTCAGATCTACAGTGGATATCTACTTTCAAGTTATTCTAACAAAAAAACAACTGTTTAGGCTGTAGGCTGTAAAATAATTTACTAAAGGCACTATTGTTAAACACAACTCAAAGATACATCACTAAATGTAACAATGATTTTAAGGGATACACAGCTAGTAAGCAAACAACAAATGTTGTTTTTGGCTTTGTGTTGATATTGGCTTTCCTTTATAAGGCCATCCTCCTTCCGACCATTCAGGACACCATGATGTCTGCTCCCAACAATGCTCTGAGACGAGCTTGGACCTTACAAAGAGGAGACTGCTGAAAAGATCTTAGAAAGCCCTAAAGTTTGTTTAGGGGTCAGTTCTTCACACCCCGGGCTTAGATATCAAGCTGTTCCCAAGACGCAGGCATGAATCCAGAGCCCCAGCAGCCAGCTGGGGAGCCTCTCAAGTGTGTATTCACGGGGAGCAATGTGCCTATCAGCACCATAAAGACACAGCTCACACAGCCAAAAGTAACCTTCACTTAAACTTTTCAAGCAGCACACGATCCAGGTCTGTAAGTCTACCTTCCCTTCAGAGACAATGTCAAGCAAAATAAAAATGATACAACATCCCAGAAGCAATACAATACAGTATCACTGTGCCAAGGCACATACAAATGAAGGCTTTACCTGGGCAAGTAACAATGCTGAAACTATGGTGGACCATTTCTGGCAAACCACATAAAGATTTGAACCAGCTAAGTAATTATTAGGCCCAGTCTAAAGTTAAATATGTGTCTTTATATTCAAATTAACAATTTATCAAAGCTAAAACCATTGAGCTCATGTAATACATTTCCTCAGGGATCTGATGCTGGGCTCTCTAACCTGCTGGGAGGCCGTGAATGTTGAGTACTTGGCTCCCAAGATAACTTTTCTTCTTTGGTTTTCCGAGACAGGGTTTCTCTGTGTATCCCTGGCTGTCCTGGAACCCACTCTGTAGACCAGGCTGGCCTCCAACTCAGAAATCCACCTGCCTCTGCCTCCCAAGTGCTGGGATTAAAGGTGTGCACCACCACTGCCAAGCTAACTTTTCTAATTAGGACAAGATTCAAACTTATTTTGCGTGTGGCTTTAATGTTGATTTAGTTTTCTAATGTAGAATACATAGCCTATAAATATGAACACTGGGTTAAGGGACATTTACTACAGCAAGGTTTTTCCAGTTGGCACAATGTTTTCCCATGATGCTTAAATCAGTACATCATCCCATGGGGGATGTGGGAGAGGAGACAAATTTTAAATATGCTTCTACAAGGAAAAAAAAAAGGCAAAACATTCCTCAACTGTACTCATTTCTGCCTGCTTCATACACATGAAGAGCTCAGCCACCATGCCTGAAGAGAATCTATGGTATCTACAGTCCAGATAAAGAACACTATCCATAGTTTAGCCTCTTTCTGCCCAGAATTACAACCATAGACATTAAAATGGAGCTCTCAGATCTGAAAATGTCTTTATTTTTTAGAAAATGGATTCCAGGAAGGTTAAAAAGCAATACCAGAGGGCATAGGTGCAGAACTGAATGTAGTCATTCAAAGCATCCAAGTAAGAATATGGCAATATAAATATCCAAAAAAGCATCTCTTAGGTCTCCAAAACAAAATGTGTAAGTAATTCCTAACTAGTGAGCAGTATAGCATTTCCTAGACGGGAGAAACAGTTAACATTAAAGTCTTGAAAGCCTTCTCCTTGGTTAATTACATGTAGACAGTTTGCCTTTGATCAAATTCCTTTAAACATGGATAACAGTATTACACAGGTCCACTGTTAAAACAGACAACATGTTGCAAATTACTTGTGGTATAATGTGTTCCAACAAAGCTTAGAAAATAAAGACGTCGAGTTGGCTTTGGACTAAGTTTAATAGTCATCTCCTCTGCTGACAACTTCTTTACAGGTTGGACGCAACAGTATGGTGTGTTCAAACTGTGCTGTGTATGATCCTTTAATGTCACACAATGGTGGGTATGGATCTACAATGCCCAAGTCACACAGATTCTTCAGAGCCATTAAGTATTTACTTTCTCCCAAGCGATCCAGCCACCTTCGGCAGAAGGCAAGGGTACCAAAGTTTTCATTGATGACATTTAACAAGTGTTTTGTTCTTGGAAGCCTAAGAGGAGAAAAGTGAAGACAATTGGCAAAAAAGTTAACTAACCAATTTAACAAGCTGTGCCTGTACCTGGAGCCTAAAACCTGGAGTTTAAAAACATTTATTGTTCTTTCACTAATAGTAAGAGGTATGTACTGGTCCAAAGACGTGGCTGACTATGAAACATGCTGAAGATCACCTTATGTGTGCTAAGTTCCTGGACCGATCGAGTATCATAGAAGTTCCTTTTCATACAAGTTCACAGGTGACCACCTGTGAAAGCATGAATCCTACCTCTAATCAACCTCTGTAATAAGTAAAAACCAATGACAAGTGGGATAGGACATTTATTTACCAACAGGAAAAGCAGCATAATCCCAAACCTAGGAATGCCAGGAAATAATTACATCATCATCAGAAACTGGATTTGAATACTTACCTCTCCATCATTTTCAAGCCAGGGTAAAATTAACAGAGTAATTCTTTTGCTTTACTACAGAAACCAAATAACTCACTGATAAGACTGCAGACCCTGACGTTTACAAATACACCACCTGTCTCACCTTATTGGCACATGTCCCACGTCAAAATTTTTCATGTAGTGTGAACATTCCATGTCGTCATGAACCACGCCCTTCCCCGTGCTCCCAAAGGTCTCAATGGCATACACCTCTCCTTCCTTCAAAAACACGTAAGGAGCAAAGGGGGGGAAAGCAATTCAGAACTAATAAACTTCCCATGAAATAAAGCAGTAACGAAACATACTTCCCACCATCCCTCAGCCTGGTGGCCTGTCTCCTTGGCACCTCTGACCACTGGATAGCCCTTATCAAAATACAGGTTTTACATGGGTGGAGAGTACCCCAATGCTTCCTAAAGACACTGGCACTAAGGACATTCTTAATAAATTTTTATGCTGGGTAAATAGTACATTGACAGCTCCAGTTTTCATAAGCACAGCAAAATATGAATATGAATTGTAAGCTTATTTTGTTCAGTATTTATTTTGATGGGCGTTAGTTAAGTCTATAGAGATGGGCTGGGGCTGAGGCAGACTGACAGTATGCCTTTGTTAGCGGGGCTACTCACATACCTCCATTCTTGTAGCTTCCCCTCCTTTCACAATGGGCACTGTTTTTCCAGCGTGAATTCTATATGGCCCAATCGAATGTCCATTTAAGTTACGTATGGGTTTCACTGTCATAATAAAGAAGTAATTATTGTTCAGAATCTCTCCTTGTACAGGCTTTAAGTGTTTATATCAAAGGAAGACAGTAAGTCAGAGTGCTGGTACACACTTTTAAATCCCAGTACTTGAGAGACAGAGGCAGGTGAATCTGAGTTCAAAACTAACCTAGTCTACACCTAGTGAGTTCTAGGCTAGCCAGGACTACATAGTGAGTCCCTATTCTAGAAAGAAATAAAGGGGGAAGAGGGTGGAGGGAAGGAAAGAAAAAGAGAAAAAGAAAAGATAAGGCTCTCATAGAGACAAAATAAAAAGTAGCTTATTAAGTGTGAAATAAGGCTGGAGGAGTCAACTGTTAGAGAACATACTGCTCTTTCAGTTAACCCCAGCACTCACACCAGGTGGCTCACAACAAGCCCCAGAGGATTCAATGCCTGCTGGCCTCCAGTTGCCCCATGCTCATCTGCATAAACATGCAGTCTGTCTGTCTGTCTCTGTCTCTCTCTCATACACACACACACACACACACACACACACACACACACACACACACACAATCATTTTAAAATTACCAAAGAGAATGTTAAGGGAGGAATGGAAGGAAAAATAAATTGTAAGGGATGGATACCATATAGAAATAAGAACCTTAAGGACAAAAAATATGACTATAAAACTAAAGATAATGTGAAGGTTGAGGGCACTGTCAAACGAATCTTAAATTTAGATTTTACTATTATTTCAAATGCTACAAAAACAAAATCTAAACTCAATTTCCTGCAACAAATGAATAAAATCACACAATAGAATATTACTCAAAAATTGAAACAGAAAGCAAGAAATACTTTAACAAGTGGAATAAGCAACAGAATGATTAAGACTTAGAGACATATAAACTACAGGCTTCCATGTGTGCACAGGCGCAAACCAGACACACAACTGCTACTTAAGAAGAAGTAATTAGTAAAGAAGAGAAATCGCTGCTGCAACTGGAAGTGGGCAAGAGGGTGCTAGTGTTGCATGCCCCCTAAAGTTCCTGTTTCGAAGGTGGCCCCAGTGCAGAGGAGTTGGGAGGTACAACAGTGGTTCTCACTGCTCAACAGAAGCCATTACAGAGCACAAAAAAGCACAGTAAGAGCACCAGGGCTGGAAAGCTCCTAAGACTGCTCTCACAGGACCAAGTTACCTAACTTCAACTGAAAAGTTAATTTTTATGCTTTGTGTATTTCAATGTTAACCATGTTCCATAATATTAAAAGGCTTAGAAAATCTAGCTCTGTAGTATTTGATACTACAGAGTATCAATAAGAAGCCACCTTTCAAGAACAGAATTGCATATCAAGATTTAGCGAAGCAGGCTAGGGAAGTGGCTCAGCAGTTAAGAGCTCTGACTATTCTTCCGAAGGTCCTGAGCACAAATCCCAGCAACCACATGGTGGCTCACAACTATCCATAATGAGATCTGACTCCCTCTTCTGGTGTGTCTGGAGAAAGCTACAGTGTACTTAGATATAATAATAAACCTTAAAAAAAAAAAAGATTTTGAAAAGCCAAAAAGTTAGCAATGAAGTAATATTACAAGTTTAGTGGGGTAACCTAAGAAAAATATTAATTAAAAATTTTAAATAAAACTACTTATAATCAGCTAAATGTATTTTAAAACTAATACAGCATTACTCTAAGTCTTAGCAAAGTATCCCCAAAGCCAACTGAAGAATGTTTTCATCTCTCTCTAGGTAGGTGGGTCAGATGGTAGAGTGCAAGTTCCAGTTTCGATCATAGTAGCACATGCACCAGGCTAGGGGCAAACACATGTAAGCACTCAGCAGGTGGAGGCAGGTGCATCAGTTGAAGTCACCCTCAACATTCAGTTTCAAGGCCACTGTGGGAAAGGAAGACCCAGTCTCTAAAACATTAAAGGTTCTTTTTAACCATTTTATTTACTTGGACTTAAGAAGATTCAGCTGATTTCTCCATTTTGTTATGCATACAATGTCTTTGTCAATTTACTTCCCCCAACTTTGTGATGTTTAGAACAGCATTAGAGAAAGGAGGACTGTGGCCAGCAAATGAGCAGAAAGACCTGTGGTTGAGGACCACCCTGGCAGCATGAATGCCAAGCACCAGAAAGCACAAGTGATCCTAGGAGAAACCTAAAGCAGCAGCAGAAAGAGACTAAAGGGCAGACTAGGAAGTAACTGGCTTCCAAATTCTCAATTTGATTCAAAAGAAACAAATAGGAGAATCTATTTGATAAATGTTTGGAAGATGGCCCCAGTGCAGAGGAGTTGGGAGGTACAACAGTGGTTCTCACTGCTCAACAGAAGCCATTACAGAGCATAAAAAACTGAATAAATAAATGAGACTCTGGCCTCTCTCTCATCCTTAATGTCTCACAGAGCTCAGTTCAACTTCAGATGGCATAGGATATATTTCCCATATCTCTTCTTCTTAGCTCCTAAGTACCTCAGACATGGCTTCCAGACAGCTTCCACAGTGCTGTCTCTACACACTCTGCAGCTGACCCAAAGACTTATTTAAAGGGCCATACCTTGATATGTCTTCCCGTCTATTTCTACTTCATAGGATTCCATAACTTCTTGAATGGCCTCACCGACATCACAAAGACGAACGTCAATCCCAGCACACTAAAAAACAATATATATTTTTTAAAGTGCAAACTTTTATAATGGTTTAACATTTTCCAATAAAGGACAATCAGAAAAGCTAGTTTGTACAAATTAAAAATAAAATGCCATGCAAAGGATGTTAAAATAAACACATAACAAGATTAGACCCAATTTTTCTTTGCCTGTAAGAAGTTACCAGTGTCGTTTACTTTAGAGAAATATAAGGAATACAATAAATTATGATGGTCTGGAAAGATGGCTCAGCAGGTTAAGAATACTTTCTCCTATTGCAGAGGAAACCTTGTTTTGTAAGCAGAACCCACATGACAGCTAACAACTCTAACTCCAGTTCCAGGGGATTTGATACCCTCATCTGGCCCCCAAGGGCACTGCATACCTGGGGTGTACTTAATGCAGGAAAAAATACTCATACACATAAGCATTTATACTCAGTAATACCAGGAATTGTTGCCTAGACAAAAATGCACTAGTAGAGTTGATAGTTTCATACTAATAGTTGTGGGAAACTTGGAGTTTGCCATCTTAAAACCTCTAGGGAAATCAATCCCCACCTTATGTAATGACTATGATGATTCTCAGTAGCAGTGCCCAACCACCAGAGGGATAAGAAAATATAAGTCAGACATAGAGGTCTATGCCTGGAGTTCTATACACTCCAAAGATGGAAGGAGAAAGGAAGCCTGAGCCCAAGTTAGAGGCAGCCAAGGCAACATAATCTCACACGCGCGCGCACACACACACACACACACACACACATGATTTATTCCTGGAATACAAAGGCAGTTCAGCAAATATGACATTAATATAAACACACATTATGAGGGAAAGGCACAAATAATTTCAATTGGATATACATTTAGAATAGAATTTTTAATATAATGGCTTAATAAGAATAGAAAAACTCCCCTCGAAAGAAAAGCCACAGAGAAAGCACAAAGCCTACACCAAATATGGCTGTTGAAACGTTTGCTTTAAGTCAGAAACAAGGTAAAAGAGTTGCCGGTTTTGCTCAACACAACTGAATGTTCTATCCAGAACGATTAAGAAAACAAAAAACAAATTGCAAACAAATTGAAAAGTAAGAAAAAATAACCTCTCAAACAGGTGACAGTTGCAGGTGATCTCTGAAGAGTATACAACAGGGGTTGTCAGAGCAGTGGTTCTCAACCTTCCCAAAGCTGAGACACTTTACTACTACTGTTCCTCAATGTGGTGATCCCCAACCATAACATGATTTTCATTGCTACTGTTATGAAGCATAATGTAAAATCTGATATGCGACCCTGTGAAAGTATCATTCAACCCTCAAAGGTGTCCAAAGTCACAGGCTGAGACTCACTGGGCTACAGTGACACCCAGCAGTTCAGAACCCTAAGCACAGGTAACCACAGGTAAGCACAGGTAACCACCTAGCACCCATAGATGGCTACAAACATGTTATTCCAGTTCCGGGGGATCCAACCTCTTGTTGGATTCTGAGGGCACTGTACATACATGGGACACAGACATGCATACAGGCAAAATACTCATCCATACCCCAACCCCCAACTATAAAACTCTCACAGCAAACAGGCAAAATCCTCATGAAACTGGATCTGGCTCAGTGGTTAAGAGCACTGACAGCAGTTAAGGTCCTGAGTTCAAATCCCAGCAACCACATGGTGGCTAGCGCACCATCATTATGATGGTGTGCAAGCCACCTTCTGGTGTGCCGTCTTCTGGTGTGCCTGAAGACAGCTACAGTGTACTTACACATAATAATAAATAAACCTTTGGGCTGGAGCAAGCGGGGCCAAAGCGAGCAGAGATTCTAAGTTCAATTTCCAACAAAGGAGTTGATGTATATATGTAAACAAATGTACAGGTGGGTAAACTGTAACAGATAGAAAAGTGAACCAAACCTAAATACTAGGGGATAAGAAAGGACTGAAACTGAATACAGCCAATGAGCATGAGTTAACCCAGGCAACTGGTACAGGAATGTGAATGGAGAGATGTGGCTGCTGTGGCCATGCAGACCCGCCACACACCTTTAATCCTCCTGGTGGGAACACAGACATTCCTTTATTCCCAAACAATGAAGGTAAAGTCTGTTTGTAAAAGGAAGCACCCATGTTTGAAAGTGAGACCAAGTTGAGTGGCAGATAATGAATCAACAGATTTGTCAATTCTCGAGAGAGAAGGAAAGGGAGGCTACTTAACGGAGGGAGGGCGTGCGTGCGTGCGTGTGTGTGTGTGTGTGTGTATTTTTCATGTATAAACTTCAATGAGAAGCCCTATGGCATCCTTTCTGAGTGGTTAGTCAAACTGTACTGAAATTAATCAAGTTGCATAGTTTTTGGGTCTGTTTAATTACAGTGTAATGACTTTTATTTGCAACTTAAAAAAAAGGTACTGAATAGGTAATAGGGCAAGCCCTCAATGAATTAGGACATGGAAGAGATACTTCTCACACCAGGGGACTGCAAGTCACAATTTACAGACACTATCTCACACCTATGAGGATGACTACAAACCGAAGAAAATACACAGACATTAGGAAATGAGTGAGTCGTAAAGACAGAGCAAGTGCTGAAGCTGCCCTGCCCACTGCTGATGGAAATGTAGATGGAGCAGGATAGTCAGTGTGAACGTGCAGCAGCTCTCTATGAATACACAATGCAATGCAAGATGGTGACAGCTATGGAGTATGTACCCTAAGACAAAATGTGAGGGAAAGGGGAGTGCTTCAGGGACCACCACATAAACTTTGGGGGGCAGTGAAAATCCTGCCAAACCCACAGAATGTATAAACTAGAGTGAACCCTAATGCAAACTGTGACCTTTAATGTTGTGACGTGTCAATGCTGATCAACTCTGAAAACTACTTTGGTGGAGACACCAGCAGTGAACATGTTTGTATGGGGCAATTTCCCTATCTTCTGCTCAGTTCTGCTACGAACATAAAACTGTTCTAAAAACAAAATACCAACAAAAAAGTAACAATAATAAAAATAAACAGCCAATTTTACAGGCAATATAAATTACCTCAAAACTCCACAGACCTTAAAACAATCTATGAGAGTATTCAGAATTATGTTGTTAAATAGTGCTTATAGCACACATACCTTTATTCCAGTATTAGTGGCATCCTTTACAGCTTTTAACAATATGTCATATTTGGGATTAAAAGTAACAGTAAAAGCACAATCGATTATTCTACCTGAAAGAGAAAAAAATTCACTTTTAAGTTTTCTAAACTGTTAAATGATTTGCTTCCTTTACAGAACTTCCTCTGTTAAACTTGCTAGTTAAAAAGAGAACCATGGACTCAAAGGAAGGCAGTATACCAAGAGATTATTTAGAATCAAAAAGGTCAAAAGTAGCAGCTCCTTAATGACTCAGAATAAAATTTGTACTATGAGTTACTATACATTGCTCCCTCTCAGACAAACCAATAAACAGAAACATAAAGCAGCAGAGAAAATGCAGTTCTAAAGCCCTCAACAGTGCCACTCACCCATTTCAGCCATAGCTTAAAATCTCAAGTAAATGCTCAATCTAAAATCACTTTCTTGCCTGTTAAGTAATACTCACAAGGTACTTTAGACATTAGTTTAGGGAAATTTCAAAAAATAATATATATATACTGACCAAACAAGCTCTACAAATACAATTGTTTGTCCTTTAAAGTCTCATGTATTCCAGCCTGGCCTCAACTCACTAAGTAGCCTAAGATGACCATGAACTCATACCCATTTTCTTTTTTAAAAGACAGTGCTGAGCTGGGCAGTGGTGGTGCATAAAAGACAGTGCTTCACTATATAGCTCTGGCTGACCTTGCTATGGAGGTCAGATAGGCCTTGACCTCACAGTGGACACCACCAAACCTGTACCTTTTTTGTGTTTTAAAAGAAACAAGGCTTTGCTGTGTGTGGCCTTGGCTATTCTAGACTCTGTTGAGCTACATACCCAGCCATGGCCAAATACTTTGTAATTGAGTATACCATGTACAAACAATGATCTAAATGGGAAAAAATGTATAATCACATGAAACAAAAGAAATGTCAATATTCAAATAGTTTTCAGTTTAAGTAGGATGCTTCAAACCTCAAGCAAACAAACCTCTACCCCAGTACAACTTTACAGAAAGGGAGACAAGAACAAAGCTTGGCATTTAGTATTCACAGTTCCATCTACTGCTTACAAAAGGCATCCTGCTAGCCCAGGAGGCATGGCTGGGTGGAAGAGATTATCCCAGACTCACCACTTATATGTGTTCCAAAGTCTATCTTACAGATGTCATCGTACTGTAAGACTGTCGTGTCACCAGCATTGGGAGTGTAATGGGCAGCACAGTTGTTGAGAGAACACCCAGTGGGAAACGCCAGGCCTGCATTTAACCCATTTTCCTTTATTAGCTTTCGGGAACAGTCTTCCAACTTCTCACTGAAACAGGACAAAGGAATTGTTTTCAGATCCATACCTTGAAAACTGGCTACGTTCTGGAAATGACACAAATACTTCTGAAGATGAGCAGCTCTCCAATGAAAAGTTCATCCGTAAGAGACAAGGAAATGCTGCCACCCAAGCTCAAGAAAGCACTCTACCCTCAACTTCACTTACCAACAAATTTGTAAGTTTCAACTTACACCAAATTTAAGCTGCTGCCGCAAGCTGCATGCCATGTACACGGGTACACACACATGTACATTTTACCTTTAAGTACCTGGGTGCTCTGCCTGCATGTGTGTCTATGTACCGCCTGCATGCCTAGTGCTGAAAGAGGCCAGAACAAAGCATCAGATCTCCTCCTCAGTTACAAACAACATGTGGGAGCTGGAAATTTCACCCAGGACCTCTTGAAAAGCAGCCAGTGTTCTCTTCACCACTGAACCATCTCTCTGGTCTCATGGTGTGTATTTTAAAAATTATTTAAATAAGAGAATTATCTTCTCTGCTAATCATTTCACAAGGTAAGAAGAATAATTTGACTAGTTTCCTTACTACATTACATTTTGTGTATAGATACTGTAAGAATTCCTATTTCTGCCAGGCAGTGGTGGCATATGCCTTTAATCCCAGCACTTGGGAGGCAGAGGCAGGTGGATTTCTGAGTTTGAGGCCAGCCTGGTCTACAGAATGAGTTTCAGGACAGCCAGGGCTACAAAGAGAAACCCTGTCTCAAAAAAACAAAACAAACAAACAAAAAAACAAACAAAAAGAATTCCTATTTCTAAGCTGGAGAAATAGCTCAGTGCTTAAGAGTACTGACTGCTCTTCCACAGGTCCTGAGTTCAATTCCCAGCAACCACACGGTGGCTCACAACCATCTGTAATGGGATCCAATGCTGTCATTCTGGTGTTTCTGAGGACAGTGATGGTATACTAAATAAAATCTTTAAAAAAATTCCTATCTCTTAATATGAATCGCTAGTAGTAAATAAATTTCCAGAGAGAAAATTAGTCACTACTGTATACAAGTACACCCAAATAAAAATGTACACAAAAGAGCATGCCTAATGTGCAAATGTATGCATGCTTCACAGTTCTTTCCTTGTACAAGAACAATAGCTGAGGAAACAGAGAATCTCTACTTAAGATAAAGAATTTTACTAGCAAAAGACTAATAACAGTCAATTTTAACTACGAAGCTAGTTAGGACCAAAATGGACACCTTCCCTGACTCCTTAAAAAGACAGGGTCCACTAAAATAGCCCTGGCTGGTTGGGATTCACCATGTGGACCACAATGACCTACCCCCTTCTGTAGGAGTAAAGCTGTGAAACACCATGCCCAATCCAAACTTTTTTTATAAATGTTTTACAAAAACATGTTCCTCTTACCAGATTTCTATCATTGTCATCCCAGGCTTGATCCAGCTCATGACATATTTCCTAACTTGCCGATGTGCTTCCGCAGCTTCTCGGAAGTCATTCCAAATCTCCTCACTAGCCTGGTCTAGGGCCTTTTTTTCTTCACTTGTGGTTCTCCAAGCAGCTGTTCGCCTTTGGAATAGGCACAGCATAGTATGAGTCATTAACAAAACTTCACAAGAATATTAAAAGCTGAGAGAGATTAAAAAATACACAAAGCAATGTAAAACATTGCAAATATATTTTCAGTTTTTATACATTTAACAAATTTTTTTAAATATTCAAAGCCACGTGCTTACAATTAATCCAACTTAACATGAAACCTGTCTAAAAGATTATTAGAGGAAACAAAACCCTCAAGTTCAGATTTCATTCATAACCAGAAGGACTAATAATTTCCTACTAACAGAAAATGGCAAAGAGAACCAGAAATATGAGAATTCAAAATGAAGCAGGTATTGTTTGGAGGTGAGATCACCCTTGCTTAAAAGAGCCATCAAAGGAGTATGACCGCTAACAATAAAGCAGCACCTTCCCAGATCATTTGGGGAACTGGTTCCAGAAACACCTCTAATCCCTCCATTCTGTGGACAACAAGACTGCAAGTCCCTGGTATCAAATGCCTTTACACTTATATAGAATCCATTCGTAAATCCCCCCCAGACTCTTTAAAACTCCTAACACATTGTAAATGCTGCCTCAGTGTGAAGTTGTACTGTTTTTTGTTGTTGTTGTTGTTTTGTTATTTTTGGTTTTTTGAGACAGGGTTTCTCTGTATAGCCCTGGCTGTCCTGAACTCACTCTGTAGACCAGGCTGTCCTCGAACTCAGAAATCCGCCTTGTCTCTGCCTCCCAAGTGCTGGGATTAAAGGCGTGTGCCACCACTGCCTGGCTCAGTTGTACTGTTTTAAAAAGTCTAACGCTTATAAAAAATTTTCTGCACAAGTTAAGTATGGGACTCATACCTATAATCCCAGGCCTTAGTAAGCTGAGGCAGGAAGATTACCACAAATCTAAGACCAACCAGGAATACAGTAAGTTCCAAGCTTAGCCTGAGGTACACGGTAAGATCCCACATCAAAAACAAAAACAAAACAAAAAACAAACAAACACTGCCTAAGTCTGCATCTTCTAGGTGAGATTTATCTTTAGGTGGTGGTGTGGGGGGGGAAGGGGCGCTCTTGAAACTCTAGCTTTGTGTAGGTTTTCAGAGCCTTTGCTGCCTCCAGTCAAAGGTTCTCCTCCCCCGTGATCTACCCCCCCCCCCCCCCCCCACAACTCTTTCTCAGGGTCATTCCACACCCTCATTGTTCTATGGGTTTGTATGCATGCCGTAGACAAGATGAGCCCTGGTTCACAAGGAGACCCAGCCTGACAGATTCTTATATCTAGTATCTAACAATCTGTATGCTCTACCTCCAATATGCTGCATATTTAGTACCTAGTAATGAAAGCCACTGACAACCAAGCAGCATGTTTTCAAAAACTATTTTAGAATAAATTAGCTTGAGAAATTAGTTATAATTTTCACATATTCTTTTGTTCTTGTTGTGACAGAATATCACTATGTAGGCCGGGCAGTGGTGGCGCACGCCTTTAATCCCAGCACTTGGGAGGCAGAGGCAGGCGGATCTCTAAGTTCGAGGCCAGCCTGGTCTACAGAGTGAGCTCCAGGACAGCCAGGGCTACACAGAGAAACCCTGTCTCAAAAAAACAAAAAAAAAAAAAAAAAAAAAAAAAAAAAAAGAATATCACTATGTAGCTAGCCCTGGCTATTCTGAAACTCAGTATATAGATCAAGCTGGCCGGCCTTGAACTCAGAGATTTACCCTCCTTTGCCTTTCAAGTGCTAGGATTAAAGCCATTTGCCGCCATGTCTAGCTTACTTTTATTCTTTTATCTTTGTAACTTTACATGCATCAGTGTTTGGCTGCATTTAAGTTTCTGTACCTCTTGTGTGCCTGGTGCCCAGAGGCCAAAAGATGGTGTCAGATCCTCTGAAACTGTGTTATAGACAGGTGTAAGATGCCATGTGAATGCTGGGAATTAAACCTGGGTCCAGCCAGAGTGCTCTTGAGCACTAAGCCATCTCTCCCTTCTAGTTCTAGACATTCTTACATTGCTGCAGAACAGAGTACAACTCAGTAGCACTAGCTCACTGAAGTTACAAAAGTTAGTCTTTCAAGGATTTACTTGTTTCTGTCTCTACAACTAGTGATTCAGCAGACTACAGTCTGCAAATAAATCCACCCTGGTGCCTGCTTTGTAAATAACACTGTATTGCAACATAGCTATATATATTTGTTTACATACAGTCTATAGCTTTATCTGTGTTTGTGTGCATATGTAAGGTCGGAGGTCAACATCAGGCATCTTCCTCTATCTATGGCTCTCACTAGAACTGAAGCTTAGAAACCGAGAACAACCACTAGCCCCAGGGATCTTCCTTCTGGGCCCCAAAGCACTGGAATTATAAGCATACGCCACGTCTGACTTCTTACATAGTACTTGGGATCCACACTCAGGTCTTCATGACTACACGGGTCTGACTGAAGGGCCTTGCATGTACTAGGAAAGAGCTCTTCCTGAGCAACAAGGCCAGTCCTCCAGATTCTTTCATAATACAAAAACACTAACACTCAAGGCTGAATACTATATGACCCATCACAGGTTACAACTGCTCTAAAGCAAAGGCTTTTAAGTCAACAAACACCTCAAAGTGCCTCAAGTCTTCACCTGCTGCTACTGTCAAGCTTCTTGCTGCTGCTGCCGCAACACCGAGTACCCCAAACTTCCTACAAAGGCCCAAAGGAAATGGCCCACTTCCTCTGGCATTCAACAGAAACTTCCTAGGCTTATCTTTCTGTTTGGAAATATATGCTATATATCTACTGGTATGACCAAATAAAACACATGAAAGTCAGGTTTAGTTTATTAGAGCAGCACACACACACACAAAATACCTTAAAAACCTTACTAGAAATGGTTATTGTATGTAATTTCATCTTTGATATTTCCTCAATTCTTATCCTCATCTCTCACCTCTCAAGTACAGCTATGTATCATCATGCCCAATTTTAACCATGCTGGGGAAAAAAACAGGGATTTGCTTACAAGGCAGGCATTCTACCAACTGAGCTACATCCCTAATATTTCTTTTAATGTCTTGCCATCTTAACAGTGGACATACTGGACAGGAAAATAAAAATAAAAATAAAAAGACTAAAGGTAAAAACAAAACAAAAAAAACAACCCCAACAACAAACAAAACTCAGGAGTAATGAGCGGCACAGTCCTGTAATCCTAGCAGAGGCAGGAGGATCTCTTTGAGTTCAAAGCCAGCTCCACATTAAAACCCTGAGTCCCAAGTGAACAAAGTAAGTAAGTAAATATCATATAAAAGATCAAAGGTGTCTAATACCAATTTGAAGCAGTTACTTTATTTTGTTGTTATTATTGTTTGAAATTCACTCTGTAGACCAGGCTGGCCTCAAACTCAGATCCGCCTGCCTCTGCCTCCCAAGTGTATGAGTACCACACCTGACATTATTTTTGAATCCAGTATATGGAAACTTAAAAGCTAGTTCCATTTGCATTTAAGACACTATATCACATATGCTTTTACCCTCAAAATAACTAAAATATGAACGTAAGCAAGATTCCCATCTCTGAGAACTGGTCAAGAGTAAATCACAGTTTAAATCTTCAACTAGGAATAAAGTATAATTAATCCTGTTGGGTAAGAACACTTGTTTTCTGGGAAAATATTAATAAATGTCAAGGGAGTGTTTTAATTAGAATGTTACTATTCTGTACTTTTCATTGTAGCGGACTGACAGAACACAACCATCACTGGCTATTAGGATAACTCAATGGGAATGGCTGAAACAAAAGATCCACAGATTACCTGGGAACTACAAAAGAAAAAGTTATCTTTAAAAAAAAAATCTGCTTGGCATTATGGCATACAAGTATTGATACAAAGCAGTTAGGAAACAGAGGCAGGCAGGTTTCTCAGTGAGTTCAAGATCAGTCTGGTCTATTTAGTGAATTCTGGAACAATAAGCTATATATATATACAGCGAGACTCTCAAAACAACAAACGAGTGGGAGGGAGAAGGAAAGCACTGAGGTGAAGGGATGCTCAGCAGGTAAGGCGCTGAGTTTGGATCCCCAGCACTCACATAAAAGCCAAGTATGGGGTTGCGCACCTCCCACCTCAATAGTGAGGTACAGGGGCTGGCTGGCAAACTCCAGTCAGTGAGAATCCTTGTCTCCAGAATAAAGTAAAGCCAAGAAGAAAGACATTGGACATTGACCTTTGATCTCCACACATACTCACTGGTTTACAATTGCATATAAACATTCAGATAATGAATGGGAGGGAGGGAAGGAAGGAGGACAGGGTAGAGATGTCACACTAAGTGCTCAGACAGGGTGAAAATGACAAGCCGGCTTGACAATACTTAAGAGTACTTAGAGTAGTGCGATGTGGCCTAGATGATTATGATATGGCCCTGTCAGAAATGTTTACTCCACGCATAGCCTAAACTCATTTATACCTAATTACACTTTACAGACATAACCCAAGTTTACTAGTGCAAGGAAAAACAGGAGTCTTAAAACTATAAAACTTCATATAAGTGTCTAATTTGTTAAAAGAGTAAAATGGGGAAAAAACAGAAAGGGAAAGGATTCTAAATACACACTGCATTTACATAATATGGGGGGATCACTGACAGTTTCCTTGGATGTGATCATTCGGAGACTGCATTTATGAGGTGATGCTCAACATCTCTAAGTCAAATATCTAGCACTTATCTTTAAACACTCCAGTGACAGAAAAGAAGGCTGAGGCCCAGTGGGGGCTAGGGGACGGACACCATCAAAACATTAGATGTACAGCATGGAGGACAAACGTTAGACTGGTGTTAGTAGTGAGGGAGACTTTATCAGGGCACACCAGAGCCCACTCACCTAAGCTGTCAGGCAGCAGTGTTTCCAGGTACTTCTCTTCTGTTCCTCGTCATTATATTTTATGTTAGGGCGTGTGTGGGTGCATGCATGCCATGATACTCATGTGGAAGTTAGAGGACACTTTCTACTGAGCTGAACTCACTGGGCTCGGCACACGTGCTGCCCTACTTGCCGCCTTGTGGGCACATTCCCGGGGATTTATAATGCGTGTACGTATGTAGCAAGAGATTTTGGAAGAAGAAACACTGAGTGCCTGGAGTAGTTTTTAACTTGTTGACAAATCAAGAAAGTATTTATTTTATTCATTTTATCATTTCCTAAGCAATATATCACCTGTAAAATTAACATCTATCACTCAAGACTGCTTATGAAATTTAGAAAGAGGCTTATCAAAGTTCAGAAATCAAAATCATAGAAAAATCTTATGTAATTTTTAACTCCAGTTACATGCTGGGAAAATACTCACACATGTAAAAAAACAAAAGTAAATCTAAAAAAAAAAAAAAAAGTTAAAAAAACAAAAAACAAAGGTAGGCCTTGTATGGTAGATGTATGGATGTTAGCATTCACACTGCCAGGCTTGATGGCTCTAATCCCAGCATGCAAGCCATACATAAGGATTACAGAGTGAGCACTCAGCCAGTCAAGAGTTACAGTGAGACACTGCCTCCCAAGCAGGACCAGCTAGATGGCTTAGTGGGTAAAGAGGCTTGCCATCACGCTTCCTGACCCAAGTTCAATCCCAGAGCCTATACAGTGGAAGGAGAGAGCCATTCTCAGAAACTGTCCTCTGACCCCCCACACCTAGTACACAAGTGGCTGCCTTCCCCTTCCCACACAAATGCAAAACAAAAAACCAACAACTAAAAGATATTCAAAATCACTAGCACTGTAATCATTGTAAATTGCTGTTCAATTCTACAATCCTACTCCTGGAAAATTATTTCATCATAATAAAATTATCCACACATTATATACTCTACCTATTTACCTAAAATGTTTACTATAAAAGATAACAGTGGCAAAAAAACAGAGAAGACAAAATAAATACTCATCAATTAGAAGAATGAGAGGAAAAACTTGATACACTTAACCAGAGAATACTAAAGCCATTCAAAAGAATAACAAGAGTTATTCTTCTAACTTGGAGGGACTACTGAATTGGAAAAGGTGGAAAAAATGCTTATGATTTTTTAAATATAAAAATTATATAAAAATATAAAATAAATGACCGAACATTCCCCTCATATACACAGACACAAAAGTACACATATATGAGCATAGAAAAATACGGAAGGCTACCTGCTAGGTGGTTAACATGGGTCTGGAAGGAAGGGAAAGAAGAGGGAACAAGCAAAATAAAAAAAACAATTAAAAGATTATATTTGAAAATAAATGTGATCATATCATATGTACTATGAGAGTTTATGTAATCAATGTAAATTACATGTATTTATGACATTTTAAGGCAGGGATCATAATAGATGAATTCAAAGAAAAGATGTCTATGTCATAAAATTTTAGAATTTTATAAATTCTCTAACAATACTCATCTGGGAATGAGGGAGGTGAATTTTTAATAACATTTATTCATTTCAATGTTTATAAGCCAATGTAACAATGCTACAGTAGAAGCTTTCTTAACCAATTACTCCAAATACAGCACTGTACTAAGCAATGCTCCTGATTCTACATAAGGCCAGCAGGCTCCTGTTCTGGCGATGGAACTAACTTACCAAGTGCTTACAATACATCTGATACTAGTCTAGGTGCTTTACGTCTATCGCTGTGCTTCAGAGCAGTCTAGAAGTGTCCACTTTATGGATGAGGAAATACAGGTATAGCCTAAGTTACCTGCCCGTGTCACAAAGCCAACTCAAGTGTTAGACGTGAGATTCATATGCAGGTTCCATGTTCAAGCAACCATGTAATGAATTCTCTGTGAGCTTCTGCTGACCACCTGAAACACCCTTAAAGAACACTGCTAATGTCTAATGAGTCTGCTCCCAAACCTGCTGAGTCATCTGTGTTGTTGTAGTCGCCAACTTACTATGGTACATAAAGGAACCACTTCTGTGAAAATCCAACCAACTACTCTGAAAAGCTTCAGTTAAAGATGAATCATTTAAAAAAAAATTCTGTATGGGGGGGAGGGGGCGCTGGAGAGCTGGCTCAGCAGGTAACATCAGACTTAGGTTCAGTCCCCAGCATCCACAGAGAGCTTACCACCATTTGTAATTCCCACTTCAAGGAATCCAAAGCACTCTTGTGACTTCCACAGACACCAGCATGCATGTGGTGCATATACATACAGGCAAGACACTCATATACATACAATAAAATAAATACATCTTAGGAGAGCTAAAGATGGTTTCTTGTCAGATTAAGTATAGGGAGAACTGTGGGAGCAAGCAGGAGGGTAATGCAGGTAATTCCCACATAAAAGTGGAAAGAGAGCTGACTCCACGGGTATGTGCACACGCACTTACACACACACACATACATACACACAAAACACACAGTTTTCAATTTAAAAAAGGAAGAACAGTGAGAGCTGTGGAGAGGGCTCTAGCTAAAATGCTGAGTCAGGTCTGAAGAGATGAGTTCAGATCCCCAGTGGTGGTGTGCCTCTAGAGCCCAGTGCTGCAGGGAGCAGACAGGGAGGCCCAGGGGATCACTGGTCACCCACAATAGCCAAAACAGCAAGCTCTAGGTTCAGGGAGAGACAGATAGATGCCTACTCCACCCTCACACATGCTCACCAACTATGTTTTCAGGGGAAAATGCCATACCAAGCACACACTCATCACTTTGCTCATCTTCCCAGAAACCCAAAATGAAATTAACAGATAAAAGCATTATGAACACTTTATGAAGGAAAAAAGTGTGATCTACAGCAAATCCATGCTAAAAGACTAAGAGGGGAAACAAGTAAGCTAACTTTTGTCTGTAAGACTTTTTTATTTTCTTTAACACACACCCTAACATAGTGTTTTGATTAATCAACCTGTTACTGGTCCCAATTATTTTGGGTAAGAAGTTTTCTACTGTATTTTCTTTGCAACAAGTCACAAACTTTTAGTAAAATTGCAAATTTCTGCGAAAGGTTAAAGTGGCTTTAGCACTGCGCTACAGTAGTCAAAGTCAAACGGGAAGCTGTGTTATGATTCTTACCCATCTTGTGTGGGTGGGTATTCACACTCTTGTCCTTTGGGAAATACACCATTAGGATACAGGTCACATATTGGAACTGAGGGAGGGTCTGTTTGAACTTTTGCTGTGAGATACAAATATTCAGTTATACTATCTACAAAAACAATAAAACAGAACCATATTTGAACAGCACAATAACAAGTTATTAATAAAACCTTACCATACTCACACTTAAAATTATGGAACCTCTCATTAAGCATTTATCCAAAATCTAGTCATTTCAAAGCTAGTAAATAGTCGGAAATTATGTTCCTCCTGCTGCCCTAATAGTGGTACTGCTTCTCCTGCCCTCTGTAGAATCTCTAAGTATGCAAAGGCAGCTGACCATACTAACGATCCTGAGGGCAGCAGCTAAAGACAATACCCACAAGACTGTTACTACCAGCTCTTGTTTCTCTGACATTACGATCTAAAGCGAGTTCTAATGTCCTCCTCAGACCCAGGGTTACTAGTCACTGCCAATCTAACAAGACCTGTAAGACACTAACGTCCTCTCTTCTTCTTCTTCTTTTTCTTCTTCTTCCCAGTTGCGCCATCAACATCACCATCTCCATCTGAGGAAACAATTCAAACACACTCATTTAAACTGCAGAGAAATGAAATGCGCACAGAGAAAGTGTGTGTGCCCACAGACACACAGTGCCCCCTCACAGCACTGATGGTGCTCACTCAATACTCTGAGGAGGGTTTTTTTTTCATGTTTCTAGAGTTAAGGTTCAGGTGTGACATAACACTAGCAGTTTTTACTCTGAATTACTCTAATGACTGCTGAGTAACATACATATTTTATTTTATTTTTTATTTTTTGTTTGTTTGTTTGTTTTTCCAGACAGGGCTCCTCTGTGCAGCTCTGCCTGTCCTGGAGCTCACTTGGTAGACCAAGATGGTCTGCTTTCAGAGACCCACCTACCTCTGCCTTCCGAATGCTGGGATTGGAGGCATGTGCTACCACTGCTGCCTTAATAATTATCAAAGAAAAAGAGTTCTGGGCCAAATTGTATACAAAAATTAATTGCATATATATACTCTAGGTTCACAGGTTTCTATCTCAAAAGGGCTAGATAAGCTTATGCCAGAAATCTCAGCACTTGGAAGGCTGAATTTCAAGAAACAATCCAACAGTGTTCAGAAATGAGACTTAAGAACTGTTACAAAAGCCCGGCAGTGGTGGCACATGCCTTTAATCCCAGCACTTAGGATGCAGAGGCAGGCGGATTTCTGAGTTCTAGGCCAGCCTGGTCTACAGAGTGAGTTCCAGGACAGCCAGGGCTACACAGTTAAAAACCCTGTCTCTAAAACAAAACCAAACAAAAAAAAGCAACTGTTACAAAACATCCAACTCTGTCCACAAATTGGTGCTTTAAAATACAGATATAAGTAGGATGTCTTCCAGGACAAGTACAAGTTGATTATCTAACCATATACTCAGCAAGTTATACATTAAATGTCCCTCAGTGATGTGACCTGATCAGTAATTTTAGAAATCTATACCTAAGAAAGAATGTCAAATGGCTAGGGACGGCTCAGCGGTTAAGAACACTCACTGGCTGCTGTTTCTGAGGAACTGAGTTCAATTCCCAGCACCTGCACGGCAACTCACAACTGTAACTTTAGTTCCAGAGCATCTGTGGCCTGACACCCTCTTCTAGCCTCCACAGGCACCAGGCACACACATGGTACACAGACATACATTCAAGCAAAACACCCACACACAAAGTAATTTTTTTAAAGTCAAATATCCAGTTTTCTTTTTTTAGCATACCCCTTTAACTCCTGGACTCATAAGAGAATATTAAAAAGGTTTTCTTATACTCTAGAATCTTCTAATTAATCACACAAAAAATGTTATCATTGGTTTATAATGATGCCTCTTTATCATCATTCTTCTTAAAAAGACGGATGAGATATCTGTTGTTAAAAAACTACACACAGGGCCGGGCGGTGGTGGCACTCGCCTTCAGTCCCAGCACTTGGGAGGCAGAAGCAGGCGGATTTCTGAGTTCGAGGCCAGCCTGGTCTACAGAATGAGATCCAGGACAGCCAGGATCCACAGAGAAACCATGTCTCAAAAAAATACAAAAAAAAAAAAAAAAAAAAAAAAAAAAAAAAAAAAAAAAAAAATACACACAGTAATAAGTATGTAGTAATTGCAGTCTACTTTTAAAAAAAAAATGTTTTAGTTTATCCTTTTCCTTTACTTAAAAGAAGCAGTTTGGACAGAGAGGTTTCTAGTTTGTTACATTCAATTACAAGACATTTGTAGGTCCACTACACAAAGTACGATAAAAACTAACACTAGCATAATTGGATTCCTATAGCCTCTGTCATTCCAATAATGGTGTTTGTTAGGTGCCAAGCAATAAGCTCAGGAGAATAAAGCAAGGTAGGCTGTGTTCTGGGAAATCACTCAATATCTAGTATACAGCTTCAAACATTAACCTAAAGCAAAGACTTCAAGATATAGAAGCCATTTTACAGATAACTAAAAATCTTCCCAGCTATGTGAACTTGAGTGTTATTAGCTTCTTTCTACAGGGACTTCTTAAATTTTAAATGGGATAGTAAAACCATCCTCTAATAAAAAGCTCTTTCTTTGATCTTCTAGCATCCTTTGGAAGCGCCTTAACTCAATACTCCATGTGTGACTCATTACAAAGTAACAGCCACTCTTTAGCTGGTAACAGGATGCCACCAGAGCCAGATCTGAATGCTGATATATGCTTCTTGTTCTAACCATTTTAGTAGACCAAAATTTACATTTCTGCATGTCATTTGTCCTTGCTAGAATACCAAGACATTCCTAACAAAGACTATTTCATCATTAATACTACACCCAACTCAGTGGTTATTTGCTGAATTGATGACAGAAGTCCATGTTAAAAGAACTCTAGGACCTAGGGTGTGTACCCCAGTGACCGAGTACACTTGTTCAGCATGAACTAAGATCAAGTTAAGCACCAAGAAGGTACAAGCAGGATGAGAAGGTCTAGGTAATCCTTAGCTACATATTTGAGGCCATCCAGGGCTACAGAAGATGCTGTCTCTAAAAAATTAATTCAATCCTCACTTTATTTAAAAATTATTAAGGAATATACTTAGATATAGCAGCTAAAAATATATAAAACCTCTTAAAAAGAAAATCTTTGTGACTTTAAAGACATGTTGAATTTTATGGAGAGGACACAAAAAAGTGCCACCTATACTAGGATGTAAATTAAATGTCATCAAAATTAAACTTTGTACTGTTTCACAAATGAGAAAATAAGTATAAAACATACATCTAGAACATACAAAAAAATGCCAGCTCAGTGGCAATCAAATAGAAGAGAAGCAAAGACTACCACAGGACTTCAAAGTGACGTGTGTGCCCTGCCTCCCCTGTGAACTGCAAACCACAGTGACTAACGCTGGCTCACCAGAGGCAGTACCTCAGGCTGACATCCTCAGTATCTCAGGAGGGCACTAACGATGGAGTGCTCACTGCTGACTCAATGCTCAGGTAGGAAGACAGTTCCAGTTTCTTTCTCTCCTTTTTTTTGAGACAGGGTCTCTCTACGTGGTTCTGACTATCCTAGAATTCACCATGTAGAGCAGACTGCCTTGAAATTGACAGAAATCTGACTGTCTCTGCCGGCCTAGACCTGGGATTAAAGGCATATTGTCAACTCCTGACTTGACAGTTTCTTATGAGGCATAGCACTATGTTATGAGAGAATGGGATAGCTTGTAAAGGCTGAGAGCATCATAGGGCCAGAGAAATGAAAACATATCTGCACGAAGACATGTATATAAATCACTGACTGCACTAACATGCACCATAATCAAAAAATACAAAAGCCGTAACTAGTAAACAGGCACAATCTGGAATACCACTTAGCAATAAAAAGAAATGCATTAATAATTTCTAAAAAGGAACATAACAACTGAATGACTGCCAAAACTATTAAGTAGGGGCTAGGCTTTGTCCCATTAAGTAAAAAAGCTTGCTACATAAGCCTGGGAACTGGAGTTCAAATCCCCAGCAGCGATGTAAAAGTCATACATAGCTACATATGCTCATACCTCAGCACTGTGGGACTGACAGGCAGATCATGGGTGCTCCAGCAAGCCTAGCTAAAAAAGTGGGCTAAAGGTTCAGTGAGAGTCCCTAACTAAAGGGAACGAATGAGGCAGAGAGAGGAAGACATGCACTGTCCTCCTCTGGCCTCCACTCAGATCTGTGTTGTGGTAAGGTTACACAACGCACATTATTTCTGAACCCACCAATCTACATACTTTAAAAGTAAATACTACTTTGAACAACTTGTTTGTTTATAAGCTCAACTTAAAATTTCTTTAACGGTTTTTGGCAGTGATGACCTTCCTGTGAGAACATGCCTCTCAAAAAGGTTCTCCTTTCTAGAAGGGAAGAAGAAAGAACACAAGCAAAAGAACTGCTGCAGAGCTGCAATTCCTACTTCATGAGTGTGACTACCCATAGACTTTTTCATGTACAAATGGCAGCCTGTGTGCTGGCTGCTCTGCCGCCCTGTCAGCCTACAGAAGGAAACAGAGTTGAGAGCGCTTAATTCAAGGAGTGGGACCCATCCCAGTAAGCATGCTCTAGATGAAAAGCAAATGCTAAATGAAAGGCAGGCCTGACAGTGCACACCCGTTACACCAACACCCAAGAGCCTGAATACTGAATGAAAGCCAGGCCTGATAGTGCATATCCATTATACTAACACAGGAGGCTAAGTTAGGAAGATTCTGAGGTCAAAGCCAGCCTAGTCTACACAAGATCTGCCTCAAATATAAGACAAAAATGATATAATGAATAACCTCTGGCACAATGCCACATGACCACAGGATCACCTTTTCACACTGGTTCTCGACAATTTCAACTTCAATGCATCTAACATCAGATCCAATTATCTTCTTCCTTGTCTGCAGTCATCCTTCCTCAATCTCTAAACGCTCTCTCTGACTTCATTCTTTCAATCAGGTATGCCAACATCCTGCCCCCCACACTCAAAACCCTGGGATACACTATCTCTCTGTGCCTTAGACTCAAAGTTTCTATCACTGCTCCATTAAACCCTTCCTTCGATTCCTATCTACAACAGCCAGTTTAAATATTCATTGCCAAATGCTAAGTGGCCTCAAAAATGATGTTGCCTTTCCTGTTTCTCCTCAGTCTCTCTGCAAGAATCCTTTCACTTTCACTGTTCAGCCCAATTCAGAACTTTCTCAAAATAATCCCTACTCAAACAAGTGGTCTTTTCCATATGAATTGTTTGGTTGTTATTCTTTTCTTTCCTCTTGTTCTTGAGAGAGGGTCTCACTATATAGACCAGGCTGGCATCAAAAGATCTGCCTGCCTCTGTCCTCTATGTACCAGAGATACCAAGCTCCATGTGGATTTATATAGGCCCCAGTCCTTCCAAGAGGAGTTATTGCATTGACAGTAAAATGCACATCAAGAGTGCCTTTTCACACTCTGTATTTTGTCTCTCAAAACCAACCAAGTTTAAAAGAAAACTTCTGAAATGTCCATTTTTCATTCCCTCTCCTCCAGGTTTATTCATAAGAAAGGCCAGTCATGGTCATCTGTGCCTGAATTACTTACTCTTAGGGATGCAGAGGCAGGAGGAGTCTCCCTCAACCTTAGTGGGTTAAGGGATTTGCTGTCAAGGCTGATAGCCTGAGTTTGAACCTAGGGTCTTACACAGTGAGAGAGGACAGACAACTCCCTCAAGCTGTACTTGGAGCTCTATATATGCATCACCGGCATCCATGCATACATATACAAAATAATTACATGAATTTCTAAAAAATCCTTTACCTGGGGCTGGAGAGATGGCTCAGCGGTTAAGAGCATTGACTGCTCTTCCAAAGGTCCTGAGTTCAAATCCCAGCAACCACATGATAGCTCACAACCATCTGTATAGGTACAGTGTACTGATATACATAAAATAAATAAGGTCGAGTGGTGGTGGTACATGGCTTTAATCCCAGCACTTGGGAGGCAGAGGCAGGCGGATTTCTAAGTTCAAGGCCAGCCTGGTCTACAGAGTGAATTCCATGACAGCCAGAGCTACACAGAGAAACCCTGTCTCGAAAAAGCCAAAATAAATAATAAATAAATAATAAATCTTAAAAAAAAAAAAAACCTTTACATAATGTTGATTCTGGTTGTCAAAATTAATTAGGAAAGTATTTAAACTATCAATCTAACATACAAGTCTCCTTTTCAATGTCAGTAAGATTCAGGCAACTTTACAGGTGAAATAGAATAAGGCAGGCATACTTCAAGATATGCATGCACTGTGAGGTTCCACACAGTGAGACCCACTGCAGCCTATACCGTATTACCTACAATCGGCAAATCCCTTTCTTGTTAAAGCTATAACCTGAAGCAAGATAGAGAAACTGACGTCTACTTAAGGAAAAGGAAATGCTAAAGGCTTCTTGAAGGCAGTGAGCCCAACTTCCTAAAGAAAAAAAAAAAAAAACAACTATTCAAACAACCTTACCCAGCTAGCAGTTGAAAAGCATAACCTGTAGGTTGGCATCCTTAAGGTAGGAACAGCTAGTGCTGGCAGCAGACAACCCAAAACCCAAAGAATAGGAGAGCCAATTGTGCCAAAATGTACGGTTTTCCTAATCTTCTTTCTCCACTGCTTTACTGACAGCATCAAGTACTAGAATTTTAACAATTTCTGTAAAAGCAACCCTACAGTACCCAGACACACTTAAGGTTAAAAACACTCACGCATGTGCAGCTGGGCGATGAAGCCAACTCCGCTATAGACAGGAAGAGGGACAGACTCTGGATAAGGTGCTTTCAAATCTGGTGCTACTTCAGACACATCAGCCACACCACTTTAGACACATCCCATAACCACTCTGTGTGTGTGTGTGTGTGTGTGTGTGTGTGTGTGTGTGTGTGATACACACATAATATATAGTGGTTATGGATGTGCCTAAAGTGGTGCAGCTAATGTATGTAAAAATATTAAAATACGTATATCGTACACACACACAAGAACACCTACTTCAGCTGGTTTTGTGAGATTACAAAGAGAAGTCACATGAACATACCCTAGATAGATAGCACACAGTAGCAGCTCAGTAAATATTAAAACAAACAGCTTCTAATTTCATATCTTACTCGCCTAGCACTTGGCCTTCTACCAAGTACACATCTAAAAGTTGAAATCCTGCTATTTAAGCAAGTGTTCAACATAGCCAAGGGGTTGCTAATAAATACCTGTTCCTTTTTACCTGTGACATTTATTAAATTTCAACCAGTCAAATGGTAGGCAACTACAAAATGGACAAATGAATATCTTCCTTAATTAACATCACGGTTTCAGGGCTGGAAAGAAGCCTTAAGAGTACTTGATACTCTTCCAGAGGACCCAGGTTTGGCTTTTAGCACCCAAATCAGGCAGCTCAGAATTGCCTGTAAGTAACTCCAGTTCAAAGTTACTTACTGTGGTCTCTGAAGGTACTAGCATCAATGTTGTGCACTTATATGCTGGCACTTACACAGACACATTAAATGAAAATAATCTTAAAAAAAAAAAAGTTGTATTTCCTGTCTTCTCTACCCAAGGATCAGAACGAGTGCTTACCTTCCTCATCGTCATCTCTCTCCTTCTCCTCCAGTGCTTGTCTCTCCAACTGTTTTGCTACTTCATTCACAGAGGTTCCAGATTCTTTATCAAGTTCTTGTTGCACTGCTGTTCAAACCAAACAGGACAAATCAGATATAACAATTTCCACACCTGAATGTTTTCTAATGACCCTGTATAGTTTACAAATCCTTTCACAATAAGCAACATGGGAAACTAAATGGAAGCACTATTATTGTTAGTTTAAATAACTAACATACCTAAGAGAAAAACTTCCATACCTAAGTAGTACTGTCTACTCAAGTCACTCTCGGGCAATCTCTATTGTGCATGATAGCACCCAACAGGATAAACAGAAATGGAAGGGGATCCCCACTCTTAGGCAATTTAACCTTAAACCAGTGTTAGGAATTAGATGACAACAAATATTCTAATTACTATACATATATACTAAACAGGCACTACAAGGTAAAGGCCTTAGGAAGAAGAGGATTTTTTGTTTTTTGTTTTTTGTTTTTTTTTTTTTTGGTTTTTAAGACAGGGTTTCTCTGTGTAGCCCTGGCTATCCTGGAACTCTGTAGTTCGAGGCTGGCCTAGAACTCAGAAATCCACCTGTGTCTGCCTCCTAAGTGCTGGGATTAAAGGCGTGTGTCACCACCGCCCTGCAGGAGATGCAGCTTAAAAATATTAGGAATAAGCAAGTGGACCACTGTGAATTGGAGGCCTGTCTCAAAGAACTAAAACTGCCAGATATAGTGGTGCACAACTTTGATCCCACACTCTGGAGGCAGAGACAGGAGAATCTGAGTTCGTTCAAGGCTGGCATGGTCTACTGAGCAAGTTCCAACCATGGCTACACAGAGGAAGCCCTATCACAAAAAACAAACAAACAAACAATCCTACAAACTAATAGTCTGTTGCTCATCTTCAAGGGCAAATTGCAGAGTGTATTGAAAGCCCAAGAGCCTCATGAGAATGCTCCTAGATTAAATTCTGCTCTAGGAAAGGCCTACAAAGATACGACTCTTGCTTTCACTCCCATCTAACCACCAAATTTCTTAAGTAGGTAGAAAAGTTCTCTCCACTTTCTCTTAATTCCAACTCCATTTTTCTCTCATCCTTTATCTGATGACCCTTTAAGTACGAAAAGGTAAAAACAGAGGTGGTTGTGAAATAAAAACTTCTCAAGATAAGACACGTTCCTGGTTAATTTGGCCCAACTGTAAACATGCAGCTCTTGTCCTCGCCTTACCCACGGATTTAGATTATTACTAGCTGGGAAAATTCATTCATAGTCGCAGACTACGCCGTCTGCACCGCATGCCAAGTGGCATCAAAATTCAGGCCTGCAAGCCCTAAAGCTTGAGCATGCTGTGAGATTAAGCACCTGAAAATCTGCACCACCACCAACTGTCAGTGACATGAACTGTGTCGGTAAGGACACAGACTCATAATCGAACATCCCTAACCTGCAATCCAAAGCTAAAGCCCTAGTGTAAATGCGGATGATACGTGGGGAGGACGTACCGTCCCGGCAATAGGCTCCAGTACCCCACCCCCAACCCTCGACAAAAATAGGTAGGTCTAGCAACCAGGCCGCAACTAGGGTCAGAAGGGTTTGAGGCGGTATCCAAACCCGCGCAGAAGATGGTGGAGCTGAATCCTGTGCAAGTTTCAGGTCCGTGCCACTGTCTGCGTTAGAGCTGAGTTCGCGCCCCGCGACCCTAAGGCTACAATTCGGGAAGCGGAGGCACTCTCATTCCCCACACCCTCCCACCATTACTGTGGAGTCGCGGGAAGCCGGTCGTGCTACTCCGCTAGGCCTGGGGATTTAACGAAGGCCAGGGCTCCGGGTCCCTATCCCCGGGCAGCCCTGCCGGACCCGAGCCAAGTCATTCGGCCATTCCTGGCAGGGACTGCGAAAGCACGAC
The DNA here is from genome assembly GCF_008632895.1 of Mastomys coucha. Classification (NCBI taxonomy): domain Eukaryota; kingdom Metazoa; phylum Chordata; class Mammalia; order Rodentia; family Muridae; genus Mastomys; species Mastomys coucha. Next base: position 21,457,441 of record NW_022196910.1, read on the forward strand.
TCCTTTACCTGACACAGCCCCTTTGCCCTTCTTCTTCTTCCGTCTTTTCTTCTTGGCGGCTTCCTCGGCCGTGCTGGAGGTTCCCTCTTCCCTGTCGTCTGGATCCAGGTCGCCATTCAGGTGGCCCCCGAGGGACGCTGCCTCCTCCACGCCCGCCATGTTGCCCGAGAAAGAGAGAAGGAGAGAGGGAGGGAGAGAGAGAGAGAGGAAGAGAGAAGGACCGAGAACGAGCGGCGAGGGCCCGCTCCTTCTTCACCCACCTCCACCAGCGACGCCGGAAGCCGCGCTCGATGGTCGGGACGCAGGGAATGCTGGGACGGCGGAGGACTCTGCAGCACGCGGTCTGAGTGCCCGCCCCCTCGCCTGGCTCAGCGCGCCTACCTTACTATGATCCTAAACCTTTGCACACCCTGTGCGCATCTTCCCAGCTTGGAGAAAAGGTCTTGGCTCCAGAGTGCGCCCGAGATGCCACGAAAACGAGGAATTTAGTGTTCACTATTTAAAAAAAAAAAAATCCTACAGGCAGCGATGAGAGAGGGTTAAAATAATGTCCCTATCATACACATTCTTGATGACTCAAAGACCGCGTTAAATTCACTGTCACAGCTCACGGAGAAGCGTGGGATAATTTTGGAAGCAAGAATTCCGCGTTTCGTGTGCTGCACTCCAAACTTCCGATGGTTCAAGATAGGATCCTCTCTTGGGGAGCGGTTAATATGTTTAATCCCAGCAGAGAAGCAGGAGAATCTCTGTAATTGCAAGGCCAATATGGTCTACTGAGTGAGTTTCCATGATTATATAAAGACCCTGCCTCAAAATAAAAGGATAAGATGTTCTCACAAATCTCTCATTTTGAGACAAGTGCAGGTTCTGACCAATAAGAACAGACCTTCCCCAAAGATGCCAAAACACACACTCTTCTTAGTTTTCAGCCCGTTCTTGACTTTAAAATGCTTCAACTGAGTATGCTTGAATTCTGCCCATGTCTTTTTCCTTATGTTTTATCAGAGAGTCCCATGTTCAGTTTGCATTTTTTTTTTCTGTTTTTATTTAGACCATTGCCTAAGTAGATGGTGAGTGGCTTTCTGGATGAACCAAGGAGTTCTATTGAATATGGGTCTTTGTCCAGCTAGAGAGTTCTGGCATTTTCATTAGTTTTAAACCAGGTACCAAATTTCACTGATGTCAGAATAGATCTAAGGTTCTCCTTGTTAGAGGTTTCACTTTATACAGGCCTGACCGCAGCTACAGAAAATGGGGCCTGGGAGTGTGTAGCTCAGTGGTTGAGTACTTGTTTCTAATGTTAAAAACCCTACATTAGTCGAAAAACCTAAAAACCAAACCAAAAAAAAAAAAAAAAAAAACCCAGAAAGTATAGCCTGATAGTAGTGCACACCTTTACTTAACAACAGGATTGTTATGTCTGATGGTCTCTGTTCTAAAAACAAAACAAAGATGAGAGAAGCTAGGGGTAACAGAGAAGTGGTAAGCTACTGCTGGTATCAATACAATACTGGTGAAATTGCAAGTAAAGGCTATAACTGGGGAACAGGGATAAGAGGCTTGAAGACAGAAATATTTCTGAAGTATAATTAAGAGACCTTGGAGGGTGAAGAAGGTAAGAAGAGCACCCAAGTTTCTAGCCCAGGGTTCCCTGGTAGAGAGTGGTGCCACTCACATAGATAAGGAATGAAATAGGCAGAGGAGGCTGTGGATGGGGTTGAGTCAAAGATAAGCTGCCTATATCCAAAGTCTGGGATACCTGCAGGACATGCAGACGAAGATATCCAGCTGTCAGTGAGAAATGTTTACTAGAGATAGGGAAACTAGCAACATTGGGCCTACATGTGGCAGAAGGCTTGAAAGTTCAGTGGCCAAAGTACAAACAAAACCAGGAGGACACTGGTGTTTGCAAGTTTGGGGGTTTGTTTTGGAGGTAGGTGTTAGAGATCTTGTCAAGGAGACTTCAAAGGAATGGTTAGACAAGAAAATGCTGTAGAAAAAGATTAATGGAAATAAAAAGATGTAATGTTTCATGAAATAAAGTTTTGGTAGGCATGCCAACTACTTACAGAAAGGGCAGGTGGCACAGTCTCAAAAGATGCTGTTGGTTTCTGGTTTTAGGAAGCCACTGACACTTTAATAGAACAATATTGTTAGGAGATACTAACAAAGGATATGAAGAAGAAATTGGAGTGTACTAACCTGCTTTGAGGATCAACAATCTCCAACCCATTCCACTGGGGAATTGTAATCCTCTTCTTAATGTTCTGGAGAGGACTTTTCTTGAAATTACATATACATTCCTTGGACTCTATAATATTTTCCCTAACTCTTTGGGGGTGAGGGGTGTTTGAAAACAGAGTGTTTCAAGACAGGCCTGGCTGTTCTAGAACTCTCTCTGTAGACCAATGGCCTCAGACTCAAAGATCTGCCTGACTCTGCCTTCTGAGTGCTGGGACTAAAGGCAAGCACCACCACCAACTATTTTCCTTATCTTAATTGCATCTAATGACATCTTAAATTAACTTTTACTTTATAATGTGTTATTAGCTTCTCTTTGCAATTGCAAGATAATTAGTAGTAGAATTCGTCTAATTCAGGACAGCATTCCCCTATTTTGCCTTAATAGCCTTTCTTCTTATCTCTTAACAAAGTTGTTCTTTAGTATTAGAGTTCTTCTTCTTCCCCATAGTCTCTGTGTAGAGGGCCTCTACACTACAAACTAGACATGAGCTGAGATATCTAGGAAAAGGAAACTTCAACTGAGAGCATGCGTCGTCCATCAGATTGGCCTGTAGCGGAGCCTACAGGGACATTTTCTTGATTAAATGATTAATGTGAAAGGGCCCAGACCACCATAAGTAATGCTACCCCATAACCACATGGTTCTGGCTGGTATAAGAAAACAAGCTGGGTAAGATGTGATAGTTTGTGTATGTTCAGCCCAAGGAATGGCACAATTAGAAGGCCCTGTTGTGGCCCTGTTGAAGTAGGTGTGTCACTGTTGATGTGGGCTATAAGACCCTCATCCTAGCCGCCTGGAAGCCAGTATTCTGCTAGCAGCCTTCAGATGAAGATGTAGAACTCTCAGCTCTTCCTATACCATGCCTGCCTGGATGCTGCCATGTTCCCACCTTGATAATAATGGACTGTACCTCTGAACCTGTAAGCCAGCCTCAATTAAATGTTGCCCTCATAAGAGTTGCCTTGGTCATGTGGTCTGTTCACAGCAGTTAAGACATAAGACATAAGGCAGGAACAGAAGCCAATAAGCAATGCTCCTCCAGAGCTTCTGCTTCAGTTCTTGCCTCTGGGTTCTTGTCTTTGACATCCTTTGATGGTGGCCTCTGATGTGTGAGTCAAATAAACCCTTTCCTTCCCAAGCTGCTTTGGGTCGTGGTGTCTTAACCACAACAGTAGAAAGCAAATTATCCTTCTATGTGTTGAAACTGGGCTTTAGAGAAAGCATTTATATGCCCAAGCAATGATGTCGAGCTCCTAATGACTACATCAGCCAGCAGCTTGAGGATTCCCAGAGTCTACCTGCAAACATGCAATATAGTGCATCTCTGCATCGTTAGATTCAGAAGGTAAGTTCTCTCAACTGTTAGACATGCTAGCACAGTGGTTCTCAACCTGGGGGTCACCTAAGACCGTTGAGAAAACAGGTATTTACATTATGATTCCTAACACTAGCAAAATTAAATAGCAAATAAATAAATAAATAAATAAATAAATAAATAACTTTATGGTTAAGGTCACATGAGGCGCTGCATTGGGAAGGCTGAAAACCACTGTAGGACTCGATGCTCAGGTGTTAACTTTCTGGTTTTAGAAATGTTTCCAGGTCATTTGATGAGCCTCTTTAAAGAGGAATCTTTTGTAACTTTAATTTTTTCAAAGCCAACTTTTAATGATGATTCTTGAATATCTTTTTAATAGCTGTTACTGAGCCACACTCCCCTGTGCACACAGGCACTTTCTTTTACAAAGGCCTATTTTTAATTATGTGTAGCCTGTGTGGGGGTTTGTGGACGTGAGCACCAGTGCCTTTAGATACCAGCAGAGGACATCAGATTGCATACAGCTGGAGTTACAGACAGTTGTGAGCCTCATGATAGGGGTCCTCTGAAAGAGCAGTATTCACTCCTAGCCATGGAACCATCTCACGGCTCCCCTATATGTACTTTTAAAGGGGTACAGACGAGTTTGATGACTTGGCTCCTAGCTGTTGGTATCTCTAGGCTGGCACAGATGGCAGATGGAACCAGTTAAGTTCCTCTTAAAAATATAATTCACCTATCATAGTTTTCATTAAGATGTCTTATTACATACAGTAGTAGAGTGTGTGCATGTGTGTGAGTGCATGTACGAGTGCAGTGTTATAGCACGTGTGGAAATCAGAGGACCACTTTCAGGAGTTAGTTCCCACATGGGTCCCAGGGATGGAACTTGGGTCATTAGCCCCAACAAGCTACTGAGTCATCTTGCTACCTTCCATTCACCTTCTCAACACCAAAAAAAGTCTGTTTCTATCCTGACCTTTTCTTTGGTTTTTGTTTTTGTTTTTGTTTTGTTTTTTTGGTTTTTTGTTTGTTTGGTTGTTGTTGATGGTGTTTTTTTTGTTTTTCGAGACAGGGTTTCTCTGTGTAGCCCAGGCTTATTTTGTTGTTTGTTTGTTTGTTTTTGTTTTTACTGTTGTTGTTTGCTTTTTCTGTTTGTTTTTGAAACAGGGTATTTCAAAGCACTCTGGTGACACAGAGCCTGCTGTGTAACTCAGGCTACCCTTGAACAGTTCTTTGTCATTGCCCTCTTGAGTGCTAGGATTTCTGACATGAACAATCACAACTGGTGTTCTGATACTTTTTTTAAAAATTATCCTTGGTAACAGCATGTGGCCATAGTTGCCTGCCTGGGATATCCAAGTTCCTCCTGATGCACCAGTTAACATTTGCCTCTTGTATTCTGCACAATCTAGCACAGATTTCTCTTCTCTCCCCTCTCTTCTCCTCCCCTCCTCCCCTCTTCTTTTCTCTCCCTCTTATCCCTCCCCCCTTCTGTCTTCCTCAAGACAAGGTCTCACTATGTATTTCTGGTGGGCTTGGAACTCAATATTTAGACCAAGGCGGCCTCAAACACACAGAGATTCACCCGCCTCTGCTTCTTGAGTGCTGGGATTCAACTCATGGGCCACCACACCCTGCCCTAAAAATTCCTCTTTAATAAAGGGCTTATCTTTTTATCTTCTTGCAATTTTATGTGCATGAGTGTTTGCATGCATGTATTTATATGTGCTGTTGTGCCAGGAAATGTTTATGAACCTCAAAGAGCAGCAAGGAGTTGTCTCCTGTGTAAGAGCGTTAGGGACTCTTTATTACACACTCAGGCTTTGGCTGTCCTCCAGCCCAACCCTGACACAGCAGGCCGGGAAGGGAAGGTGGAGCAGCCTCGAACCCTCAGCAGGACAAGGTTTTGTAAGAAAATAGGAGCAAGTGAGGGGATGTCTAGTCTGGCAAGCATCTAATAGAATGACTATATGTCAACAGGTGGGTGCTCTGAAGCAATACCCCATACAATCACAATTGGTCTGAAAGTACATCTGAAACAATCAGATTAGTCATTGATTTACTGTTGCTAGGAAGTAGCTAGGGAGTAACTCTGGCCAAGGACAAGCCATGGGGTCCTTCCTGGTACATGGGTACAGCTTGGGTTCTCCTGTAGGTCAAGCTCTCAGGCTTTTCTTTTCTTTACTTTTTTTTTTTTTCTTTTTAGATAGAGGCTGGTCCCAAGATTGAGTAGGTTTGGCCTCTCAGTGCCACGTGCGTGCCTGTTAACCTCAGAGGCCAGAAGAGGGCATCAGATCCCCTAGAACTAGGTTACAAATGGTCATGAACTACGATGGATGCTGGGAATTGAACCCTAGTCCTCTGCAAGAGCAACAAGTCCTCTTAAAGGCTAAATCATTTCTCCAGCCCCAGTGGTCTTGAGTGAGGCTCAGAAAGATCTCTTAATTTTTACTGATGATAAAAATAACTCTTTCTTGTCTGTTCTTGCAAAATTTGGGTATATCCTATCTCTGACTCACTCTGTTAAATCTTTCTCTGAACTCTTAGAGATTTGCCTGCCTCTGCCTCAGAGGTGCTGAGATCAAAGTTGTTAGCCACGGTGCTGGTCTGGATGGACATTCTATAGAGCTTAAGGCAGCTCCTTATTGTAAAGAAGGGCTTGGTCCAAGGTGTCAGTGGTGTTGAAACTACAAGCGACTCGACTGTATTGACATTGGAGCGCTGCTTTGTCTCCCTGCATGGCTTTTACCTCTGTTACATCAGCATCACATCTGGGGCCCCAACATGAAATGAAGATGGAGATAAAAGAACAATGGCGTCCACTCCAGAACTGTTTATATGTCACTGAAAATAACACATCTGAACTTTGAAACCATCGGGCACTTTTAATTATCACCTATAGCCATGATAATTCCTTTTCAGATTTCAAATTTCCTTTTCTTAGGTCTCATGGCAGAATGGAGGAATTTATCAGCACCATACCCTTTATCTCCAGTCTCAGGTATTTTTTCGATCAGGTAATACCATTGCTCCATTTCAACAAAGTATTTTTTTTTTAATTTTTCATCTTTAATGTTTTTATACAACAATTGTTCTATATATTATTTTTATTTTAGGTGCATTGATGTTTCACCTGCACGTATGTTTATGTGAGGGTATGAGATGCGCTGGAACTCGAGTTACTGACAGTTTTAAGTTGTCATGTGGGGTGGCTGGCTCAGCGGTTAAGAGCACTGACTGCTCTTCTGGAGGTCCTGAGTTCAAATCCCAGCAACCACATGGTGGCTCACAACAATCTGTAATGGATCTGATGCCCTCTTCTGGTGTGTCTAAAGATGTACTTACATATAATAAATAAATACATCTTTAAAAAAAAGTTTTCATGTGGGAGCTGGGAACTGAACCTGGGTTTTCTGGAAGAGCAGCCAATGCTTGTAACTGTTGAGCCATCTCTCCAGCTCCAACAAAGTATATATATATGCAGCTTTGAATGTACATGCACACATATGGGGGGGTAGAAGTGTCAATTCTCAAGCACTGTCCACCTTTTAAAAAATTGTTTATGTGTGTGGGTGTTTTACCTGGATGTGTGTCTATGTGTTACACATATGCCTGGTTCTCACAAAGACTGAGGTTAAGATGTTTGTAAGCCACTATGTGGGTGCTAGGAACTGAACCTAGATCCTTTGGAACAGTAGCCAGTGCTCTTAATCACTGGGCCATCTCTCCAGCCCCACTTGGCTTTTTGAGACAGGGACAGCAGGCCTGGTTGGCTACTGAACCCCAAGGATCCTCCTGTCCAGACTCCCTAGTTCTGCCGTCACGCATAGGTGGTCTCTGAGATTTGAACTCAGCTCTTCATGCTTGCATGACACACACTTTACCAATTCAGTGATGTCCCCATGGCAAGCACTTTACCAATCGGGTGCACCCCACTCCATCTAGACCTTTCTTTAAAAAAACATTTTTTCACCTTTAACCAGCATCTTCCTCCACATCATAACCACAAACTTTCCTTGTGTTTCAAATAAGCTCTAAAATAAGAAAATGGAAAAAGGAAACCCAGAAAGACCAATTCTTGTTCCCCAAGGTGATGGGTGAGTAGCACATTTGGAACTGCTCTTCATTTTCTGTTCTTACTTTACATTTGTGAGGGCTTGTTACACAATGCTGGATACCAGTGTTTCTCCGATTCTCACTTCCCCAAAACCACACCAAAGAGTCACCACTACAGATGCCACCATGACTCTACTCAACAGTTAACTTAAGCACGTTTGTTATATTAACCACTCACTGCTCTCTTCATCGTTTTTGTACCAGCTGTCTTAGTTAGGGTTTTACTGCTGTGAGCAGACACCATGACCAAGGCAATTCTTATAAAGACAACATTTAATTGGGGCTGGCTTACTGGTCCTGAGGTTCAGTCCATTATCATCAAGGTGGGGAGCATGGCAGCATGCTGGCAGGCATAGTGCAGGAGGAGCTAAGAGTTCTACATCTTCATCTGAATACTGGCTTCCAGGAAGCTAGAATGAGGGTCTTACAGCTCACACCCACAGTGACACACCTACTCCAACAGGGTCACATGTTCTAATAGTGCCACTCCCTGGGCTGAGCATAAGCAAACCATCACACAAGCCAACCCTATGCCTGCCTTATCAAGTCTCTGCTTTCTGCATGGCTTACTCTGTCCCTGTCCTCTTCAACTCTTTACTTAAGTAGCAGCTTTGTGGGGAGACTGTAGTGGTAGTTAGTTAATCTGTTCTAATCTCCCTGGATGGAGTATGCACCTCTCACCACTACCCCAATATTGCGAATTGTTGAATGAAAGGTACACACACATAACCTTATTTTTAAAAATATTCCCTAAACAGCTCAGTGGCTAGGCCACTCCCAAACTTCCACATTGCTGATGCTCCCCTCCGATACTCCTGAATTATTACTTACTAAAATCTATATTCCATCTTTGCTACCCTAGACCCAAACAAAGGAGGGCCCCCTGGGGCTGCTCTTGCGTGGCTCTTCCATGGCTGTTTGCTTTCTCTCCCACAGCTCTTAAGCCTGATTCTCCTGCCTCCCTGGCTTGGTGATTCTAAATCCTTCTTCTTCCCTTGGTTACCATGCCCAGAAAATCTAAAGTCCCACCTCTGTCTAGGTGCTCAGCCATTGGCCGCCAGCAACTTTATTTGACAATTAGAGGCAACTAGGGGCAGGGACCTGCAGCTTCGTATGTGCAGCTGTGCGAATCCCCATGTAATTTGGGATCCCAATTAACATAATGCCAGCAATAAACCAAATCCATAACATGAGATTCTCTTTGATTTAGACTTCTATTCTCTTTCTAGCTTAGCATTCCATATCACCCTTCCTACCTTAATTCTTTGGTTGTGTTCTAGTATTGGAAAATGATATTAATGGATCAGGCTGGCCTCAAACTCACAGAGATCTGCTTGCCCTCTGCCCCTCAAGTTCTGGGATCAGAGATCTGCACCATCACATCCCTCAAATCTTCTTCCCTCTCAAGAGAGTATTAGGTCTTTAAGGATGGCTCTGGGTTCTATGTTTACTTGCTTTTTTATCCCCAGCCACTAAATTCCACTTGGAGAATAGAATGGGCTTACTGGAAACTTATGATTGACAGCCAGGGAATATATCAGCCTCAGAGAGATGAATGAAGTAATGGACTAGACATTTCACCTTTTCACCCTCTAGATACTGCATTTTCTTTATTTGTAAAAATGGAAATACAATCACTCTATCTGTCTGTATTTTTTTCAGTGTTTGGGATCTAGTCCAGAACCTTGACTGTCTCAGCTGACTGTTATTCTAACCCTTCCAACATGTCTTTATTAACCAGTCCTGAATCACTAACTTTATAAATAAAAGAGGTTTCGTTAGCTCATGGTTTTGGAGCTTGGAGGGCATGGTTCTGGTATCAGTTCAGTTCTCTGCTGTGTCACACTCAGTTTCAAAGCAGAGTTAACTACAATGACATCTCAGCCCAGGAGTAGCAAGAGGCAGGGAAAGGCATTCCTGCTCACTTTACAGTAACCCCCGTGTGAGAACACAAGGGGTTTCATGAGAAGTACCAAGAAATCTGTAACAACCATTTCATGCATCAGGTGACCATCAGACTCAGCAAGATTTTTATCATTTAAAAACCAATATATGGGGCTGGAAATATGGCTCAGTGGTTAAGAGTGCTGACTGCTCTTCCAAAGGTTGTGAGTTCAAATGCCGGCAACCACATGATGGCTCACAACCATCCATAATGAGATCTGATGCCCTCTTCTGGGGTGTCTGAAGACAGCTACAGCAAGCTAGTGAGTGGTGTGAGAAGAAAAAGTGTCTGAAAACAGCTACACTGTACTTACATATAATAAATAAATAAATCTTTAAAAAATATATATACAGGGGCTGGAGAAGTAGCTCTATGGTTAAGGGAGCTTGCTGCTCTTACATAGGACCTCAGTTTGGTTCCCAGCACCCATGTTGGGTGGATCACAACCACCTGTAACTCCAACACGAAGATCATTGTATTTTGTTCACATTAATCCTCTCCAACACCCATTCATTATACTTATTAGAGCATCAAATTTTCCAGTGTAACTCCAGTCCCCTGAGTTTGGAAAGCAGAGGGCTCCCACTGCCCTTGTGGATTGTCAGTCAAGGCCAAAGGGAGTAGAGACTGGGTGTTGAAAAACCCTGCAAGTCCCTGTGGTGAATAAGACACACAGGGACCAGCTGCCAGGAGGCAGATCAACTTTACTTGGGGTGAGGACAGGGAGGGGTAGAAACATCCAGGATGGGCAAAGGTCATTAGCTAAAGGCTTAGGGTCCGAAAAATGCCTCATCAGCACAGGGAAGCATTTCAGGAATCTCAGCTGAACAGGTTTGTATTGGAAAAGAGGAATTTGAACCTGTAATCTATCTAAGGCTACATGGCATTCTTCAGGTAGAGGTGTCCTTGCGAGTGTGTGTTGGGGTTTGAATTCTCCAGACAAGCTCACAGAAGGAGAAACTCTGCCCATGAAGGGAATCCTCCAAGTCCCAGAAGGCTATCTGGTCAATGGTAAACCTTAATTAGCAGAGTTTTCACACAGAGCGGGGACCAGCAGGCCTTCCAGATCATTCCAGTGCATGCCAGGTTCCAGAGACATGCCTTGCAATTCCCTCCAGAGGCAGCATTACATCTCCGAACCACAAAACACAGGCTCGTGATGGCGGAGAGTTTCATCTGTCTACAGTTCTACTGAAAACAAACAACAGACACTCCATCAATAAACACGGGCTGATGGCTGGTTATGAATGATCACAGATATCTCAGAAGCTCTGCTTCTAAGAATCTCTTCTTGGGTTGTTAAATGCTTTGTGTTAGTTGTAAATGAATTGTTTATTCTACCTGGCCCACATAAAAGACACAAAACCCTGGTATTGTATTTACAAGCTGTAAGACTAGATTGGGCAGGTTCTGAGTTGTCTAACCTATATCCCATCCATATGTTCCCTGTTACTTGTCTGAGTCTCACCCCGGCTGACTCTGCTCCACCAGTCTGTCCTCAGAGTAAGCTTTTCTCAGCCATGAGCTCCTGGTCCATCGTATCTAATAGAGGCACCCATGCTCTCTCAGTCTTCCTTCCTCCTCCTCCTCTTCCTCTTCCTCCTCCTTTTCCTCCTCCTCCTCTTCCTCTTCCTCCTCCTTTTCCTCCTCCTCCTCCTCCTTCTCTTCCTCCTCCTCTTCCTCTTCCGCCTCCTCTTCCTCTTCCTCCTCCTCCTTTTCCTCCTCCTCCTCTTCCTCTTCCTCCTCCTTTTCCTCCTCCTCCTCTTCCTCCTCCTCCTCCTCTTCCTCTTCCTCTTCCTCTTCTGCCTCCTCTTCCTCTTCCTCCTCCTCCTTTTCTTCCTCCTCCTCCTCCTCTTCCTCTTCCTCCTCCTCCTTTTCTTCCTCCTCCTCCTCCTCTGTGGCCTCTCTCAGAGACTCCTCACTTCCTCTCTTTCCTGCCCAATGACAGGCTCTAGCCTTTTATTAACCAACAGCCTTAAATTGGGGAGCAAGGTTTGCACAACAAAGATCGGTATATGTAAGGATGAGATCATTTGGATGGCAGCCAGATCTTGGAGTTCAGAATTTAGCATTTGCATACACATACTAACAGACCAACCCCAATAGTCAGTGTTTCTAAAAATGCTTTCCGTTAAACCGGAAGAACAGTAGCAAATGTGGATGTGAGTGGACTACTGCTGCTGCTGATAATGATGATGGTGAGGATACTGGTGATATTTGATGATGGTAATGTCAAAGTTATACTGGTGCTGATACTGAAGATGGTGATGCTGATGATGTTAATGATGATGTTACACTCTTGCTGATGCTGCTAATACTGCTGCTGCTGATATTATGATAACTTTTATCATACTAGGTAACCATCTAGATTTTTTTTTTAAGATTTTATTTTTATTTATTTTATGTGTATGCATACACTGTATGCTGTACAGATGGCCATGTGTGTGGCTGCTGTTGATCTCAGGACCTCTGCCGGCCCCACTCACTCTGGCCAGCTCACTTGGGCCTCACTGGCTCCAATCCCGCTTGCTCCAGTGTAATTTACTGCAACTGTCTTCAGAAGCACCAGAAGATGTCCGATCTCATTAGGGGTGGTTGTGAGCCACCATGTGGTTGCTGGGATCCAAACTCAGGACCTTTGGAAGAGCAGTCAGTGCTCTTACCCGCTGAGCCATCTCGCCAGCCCAACCATCTAGATTTTTATGTGCATTGTTGTATTTAATTCTATTAAATTATATGATTTATTAGATAAAACCACTGTATCCATTTTTATAAATGGTAACTAGGCTCATAGAGATTAAATAACTTGCCCTCAAATCCCAGTGTGATCTCTGGAAAATCAAGTTTTCAAATTGTTAATGTTAAAAGTTGTTCCCCACCCACCCCCGTTGTTAGATGCCTACTTTCATAGGTCAGAGTTCTGAACTGGGAACCAGACATTCATTTATCAGACAAGCTTTAGGGACAATAGATGTTACCATCAAAATTAGACAGGAGCCAAGAGGAATGGTTCACACCCATGATCTCAGCACTCATGAAGCTGTGGCAGAATGGCTGTTGTGAGTTTGAGGCCAACCAGAGATACAAAGTGAGCTCCTGTCTCAAAAATATTTATTTTATTTCACAAGCAATCCCATTCTCCCATTCCTAATTTCTGAGACCACTCTGTCCAACTAGTAAATATGAACTCATAAGTAGGTAAAGGTGAAATTACAGTTTTTCAGTTTCACTAGCCACATTTCAGTTGCTCTGGAGTCATGTTGGCTAGTGACCACTTTTCAAACAGGGAAGGTTTAAAACCTTTCCATTAACATAGAAAGTTCTGTACAGTGGTGTTCTAGGAGATAGCGTGTGTGTGTGTGTGTGTGTGTGTGTGTGTATTTGATGTTTGAGACAAGGGCTCACTACATAATCTGGTTGACCTGGAACTTGTTCTGTACATCAGGCTGGCCTCAAACTCACAGAGGTCTGCCTGCCTTGGTTTCTCAGAATGCTGGGTTTGAGCCATCTACCACCATGCCAGGCCTATTGTGTGTGTTCTGTTTGTTTGCTTTCAGACTATTTATAAAACAGTAAAGCCCACCATCCAATAAATAGGAACTAGAGAATTATGCTTAAAATTGTTTCACATGCTCTGGTTATAATAATAAAAAAAAAAGACCCAGTTGCCAATGCTGAGGAAATATTGGAAGCTGGGCGTGATGGCTCACTCTTGTAATCCCAGACTCAAAAAGCTAAGGCAGCGGGAGTTGTAAACTGGAAGCCAGTGGGGCTACTACATAGGGAGTTCCAGGATATTCTTGGCTAGAGTGTGAGACTTTATCTTAATCACCACTAGCCCAAAATGGCAAAACTGGAGCACTCATACTTCCTGATAGAAACACTGCCTTCTATTAAATTCAATAAAGCATTCCCAGTAGAAAGTATTGCCACTTTGAAAAGTGTTCCTTGGGCTGGAGGGATGACTCAGCTGACTCACTGACTGCTCTTCCGAAGGTCCTGAGTTCAAATCCCAGCAACCACATGGTGGCTCACAGCCATCCATAATGAGATCTGATGCCCTCTTCTAGTGTGTCTGAAGACAGCAGCACTGTACTTACATATAATAAAAATAAATAAATCTTTCAGCCAGAGGAATCAGGGCTGGAGCAAGACAAAAAAAAAAAAATCAAAACACAAAAAACAAAAAACTAAGGTTCCAAAATTTAAACAAAGAAAGGAAAAGAAGAGAAAGCAATAAACACAGACTTGCCAAATGAGCTGATTCCTCTCCCAGGAATTTAACACCCCAAGAATTTAAATGTCATTTGAAAATATGTTCATGTGAAATCTTGTACAGATTCATATGTTCTTGTACAGATGTTTGTACCAGTATTGTCCAACATAGCCAAAAGCTATAAATAGCTCAGATACTCCTCAGTTGATGAATGAATGTACAAAATATAGTGTAACAGGTACAGTAGAATAGGAATATAGAAAATATTGACAAATGCTAAGTGATGAACTTTGAAAACATGCTAAGTGAAAGAAGCCAGGCACGAAAGGCCACACAGTGTACGATTCTGCCATGTCAACGTTTCTAGAAGAGACAGAATGTGGATTAGAGGTCCCAGGGGTGAAGTGAGGCTGGAAGAACTACTACTAAGAGATATAGCATTCTTTGGAAGATAATAAAAATATTCTAAGATTAGGTGGTAGTGACAGTTGGACAATCTTCCAAGCATACTAAATTGTATATATCAGAAGGATGGGTTTATGATAGTAATCACAAGTATGACAAAACTGGAACTATTTAAAACTGTGAAAACAAACTTAATAATCACTTCAGACAGAGGAGTCATGATTTATAACAGAAAAGGAGGAAGAGGGAGAGAAAGAAGAAGAGGAGGAAGAGGAGGAGAAGGAGGTGGTGGAAGAGAAGGAAGAGGAGGGAGAGACAATAGTGACAACAACCAAGACCACAACCAAATTGTTAGCAAAGAGCTGAAATCCCAACGGCTTTAACCTCAGGTTCTGGGGCACTTCATAGCATGCCATACACTATGAGATGGTGGTGACATTTATGTCAGACACTTCCTGACTTGCAGTTTGATGTGGATCCTCAGTGTTTTATGAATCCTTTGCCCTGTTTATCCAAGGGTCAAAAGGAAGCAAGAAAAAGAAGCAGGGCACAAACCTTCTGAGGGATCTGGGTCTTAGCAATTTAAAATTTTCTGTGGCAGGAGCAGACCTAGCTATTGTACAGTCTGTGGTGACAAACCTTGCGTGTCTGCTCACCGCAGATAGGGAACCTGTAGTACCAGGAAGTGTTCACAAACCCCGCAAAGACCAACCAGGCGGCGATCCGATGCAATTGCACAGGGTCTTTATTCACAAACTTGAGCTTGGGCTTAACTCACCGCTGACCCAGACGAAGGTTTTGGTGAAAAAGCCCCTAAGCTCTCATCAGGACAAGGTTTTATAGGAAGTAGCAAGCAAGGGGGTATTTCTATCCTGGCAAGCATCTAATGGGGGTTGGGGCTCTTGTGGCCTTTAATATAATTTGCTGGTATTGGGAGTTAAACCATAAACTTAACTTCTGTTTTTCCCCTGCTTGGTGGTTGTTAGGGAGTAAAGTGTCAGGGGCAGGCTTGTAACCTGGGGATGCAGATTTGTTGGGGAATAACCTGGAAACTGGTGCTAGAC
The DNA here is from genome assembly GCF_008632895.1 of Mastomys coucha. NCBI lineage: Eukaryota > Metazoa > Chordata > Mammalia > Rodentia > Muridae > Mastomys > Mastomys coucha. The sequence continues at coordinate 21,472,756 of NW_022196910.1, forward strand.
ACAGGATTTGTTGGAGGGTAACCTAGAAACTGAAGCTAGATACTAGCTTGTTAGTTAACTTGAGTTCAACCTTAGGTCAGGTTCTCAAAAATGGAGTCTGAACCCAAAAGATCTGGTCTCTCAAACCCACAACAGACCAAAGAACAGATATCACGGAAGTCCAACTTGGTGACCCGTGAGTTTTATGGGGGTTACTTACAGGAATGTGGGCCAGGGGTTACTTACAGAAGCAGAAGTGACTCAAAGACAGCTGTATCACCGAAGCCCACCCCAGCAGGGGTGACAGCTCACAAAGCTGGGAACTGGAGCACACCGCATGGCCTGCAGGCAGCTCAGCAGCTCAGAGGGTGTCCTTTCCGGGTGACTGGTCTAAACCTCTTCCAGGCCTCTCGTCTGCTCTCAGAGTCTTCTTGGCAGCTCTGCTTCTCTGAGAGGGACTCTCAGCTTCTATTGCTTACTCTGGCAGAGAGGGACCTAGAGAATCTGGTCAGTTTTAGGGACTTCCTGAAGCTATTTTGAGTTGTTTATCTCTCTGCTTAAGGAGCTTCCCTGCAGGATATTTCAATCTGTAGGAAACTGTTACATGATAGCACCATATGAATGGGGATAAATGGGTGTACACAGGGACAGTTTGAGGTTTTTTGTTTTTGTTTTTGGTTTTGGTTTTTTTTTCCGAGACAGGGTTTCTCTGTATAGCCCTGGCTGTCCTGGAACTCACTCTGTAGACCAGGCTGGCCTCGAACTCAGAAATCTGCCTGCCTCTGCCTCCCAAGTGCTGGGATTAAAATTATGTACCATCACATCTGGCTTTTTTTTTTTTTTTAATTCTTAGGCCTTTTTTCTTTTGTATGGGACACCATAGAAGATGAAAACCATGTTTTTTGTTTTATTATTTTATTTATTTATTATTCATTTAACATTAATTTTTTCATTGAAAAGCATGTAGAGGGCCAGGCGGTGGTGGCACACGCCTTTAGTCCCAGCACTTGGGAGGCAGAGGCAGGCAGATTTCTGAGTTTGAGGCCAGCCTTGTTTACAGACTGAGTTCCAGGACAGCTAGGGCTACACAGAGAAACCCTGTCTAGAAAAAAAACAAAAAACAAAAAACAAAAAGCAAAAAACAAAAACAAACAAACAAAAAAAGAAAAGCATGTAGAGACCTCAAAGAAAGTTTATAACGGCCTTAATGAAGGAGGTTGGCAGGAAAATGCCCTTTTCTACTCTTCTGCCTCAGGAAATGTAATTGTTTGATGAGCCTGAGGGCTCAGAAATTCCTCAGTGCTCATTCCTGGTTGACAAGGGACACTCTCGGCTAAGCTCTCTCCTAGAGTCTCCACTCGGCTTTGTTGAATGCCCTTAGGCTGTACTGCACTATAAGACGCCCTAAACAACTTTCTTTCCCCCCTCTTTAGTTCTCTTTAGTTTAGAATCGGACTCATGCCACTGAGAGCTGGCTCCCTGGCCTCCTCCACATCCTTCCCTTCTTGTTCTCTCAAGCATTTTGCAGAATATGTTTCTAATATACGGTATGTCTCATTCTGTGTTAGCATTTGATTCTCCTTAGACCCTGACTCCACCCAGGGACTTCCAGGAAACCTGCCCTTCAACAAGATACTTGACCAGCCCTTCCCCAGTGGTCAGTTTGTCTTGACAACAGTGACAGTCCTGAGTTTCAGGGGGATGAGGGTGTGCAAAGCATTTCATGGAAGTGAGATCTTTAATTTTCATGGCAAGTAACAGCCTTTAGAGCTATAGACTCCAGAAGAAGCCAAGCATAGTGCCTGCCTATAATCTTACAGTCTTGTAATGAATCGATTCTGCAGAGGTATTTCCAGTTCCGAAAGCTGAGTCATTGGAAGTGCAAATGGTGATAGCATTTTATGGCTTGTTATTGAGGTTTATTTGATTAGACTTTTGAAATAGGGTCTCACTATGTAGAGGAGGCTGGCCTTGAACTCATAGAGATCTGCCTGCCTCAGCCTATCAAATTGCTAGGATTTAAGGGCGTGTTTCAATAATAGTTTCCAGCTATTATTGGTGAAGAATGTTAAATACCAGTCATTTGGTTTTCTGTTGATGATGTTCTAGAGCAATGTTCTTTATCTTCTCCTCACCTCCTCCTGTTTTCCTCCTTTCTAGCTTCACTCAGTCATAACCAGGGATCCCAGATCACCCAGGAGAGCTGTATACCCACTGTCATTCACTTCTCACTAACATCCTGAAAGACCCCCGTGGGGAGACCCCCACTCAAATCTCGGGAGGACGTGCACCCAAGGAATCACGAGAGACCATCTTGATGTAAACACATGAGGCAGTTTAATTTCGGGGTGCTCCAGGCCGACTCATATCTCGCGCAGGAGACAGTGGAATCGACCACGAGACTCAGGGGTTAGGGGTTTATATAGGAAAAAGGTCTGGGGGAACGAAGGAATCAATGTGGCTATACATGATTGGCTAGTTCAAATATCAACTATATTACATGCAGAACAGAGTGGAAAATTCCTAAGGTTGGTGTTAATCTGAGTCAACAGAGCATCTGACCTTAAACCATATCTAAGAGGATTAGATGGCCCGTTACTCAGTTGGGTCATTTGCCCAGACATGTCCTTGCGTGCTTGGGCCCACTCAGACATGTCCTTGCATGCTTTCTCTTCTATATCTTCCCTGCCTGCTAGTTCCCAGAATGTCTTAAGAGCTTGCTTGTTTTTGCCCAGGCTTATTTGGACATATTCGATCTTGGTACACTGTGTTTTCCTCAAGCCTGCAATTTTCTCTTAGCCAGCACAAGTCTCAAATGTAACTCTTTCAACCCAAGATCTGTTTTGAAAATCCTAGGACCCCGTACTCATCAGGGTCAACTCTGATGAGGAATCCGAGTGGGGTCACTTCTGTTTCCCAAGTTCAGGATCTTTTCCCCAAACTATCCTTTTATCAGAGTGAGACGCTGACGTTCAAGCAAACTTCTCAAAGGTATCCCCTTTGATTTAGCCACCTCTGACTTTTCTACCCTAGAAAACCTCATGATTCCGAGAAGTCAGGTTTTGTAGCAATAATCCTCATAGTGGAAGAGAGGCCTGGACCCTTCTCTCATAGTATCAAATTACTTAGAACTGAGACCAAAGGTTTTGTGTATCCAAAGGCAAACTTTTGTTCTTAAACTCTGCAAATGTTGCAAAGGAGACTTCCCAAGAAAGAATATGGTCTCAGACCTGAAAGGATGTTGCAGACTCTCGAATCTTACAACAGGGATGACACAGGCGACTCAGGAAACGGAACCTTGGTGTTCAGGCTTGATATAGCCCATGGCTGTGTGGTCAGAGAACGCGCAGGAAGGAAGGTGATGTCTCTGGACCTTGTGGAGTTTTATGACATTTTATCTTAAACGTAACTACCTTGAGGGACGTTCAGAGATCTCAACTTGGGGAAATACACGCCAGGTGTATCTCCATGTTTCCCCTCCCCTTGAGACAGTATGTATTCAGGATCAGAAGTTGGGCCTGACCCTGCTCATGGGTGTGGGCCTGGTGTTGAGGGAAGAGGTGTGTACAAGCACAGTAAATGGGACAAGCAACAAGTCAGAAAAAAATCATGTAAGCACTCAGAAACCCAAGGTGTAGATGCCATAAAGTGATCCAGTGACTGGAGGGCTCTTATAAACAATCAGATGACAAGCCGGTGACCAAATGGTAGCTGGTTTGTTTTTTTTTTTTTTCAAGGCAGGGTTTCTCTGTGTAGCCCTGGCTGTCCTGATGGTAGCTATTTTTATGGTATGTGAGCAAGCCTTGGTCTGTGAAGGGCAGGGCTTATTTCCAGGTTTGGAGAATGGAATCAGCAAGCATATAATCCAGCCCCACAGAAAACCAGGGCGCGGCAGCCCATTCAACTCTTCTCTAAGGCAAGGCTGGCATGTTATGATCCCATGGAGATGAACCTGAGGCTAACTGTGGTTGGGTTTGGACTCTTTCGCTGCTGGCAAATGGCAGGGTAACTCATACTAGCTCAGACAATAAGTCTTTGCTCGTGTCCTTGGGTCATTTATGAGAAGCAAAGGAAGAACTGTGGCAGCAGAGTCCACTGGATTCAGGCTCGCTGAGTCAGGCTCAGGACTCCGCCTTGCAGGAACCCTGCTCTCCCTCGTTGCCTCTGTAGAGCCAAAGCCGTTCCACAGTCAAGCTCCCACCAAACAAGGAGGAAAACACTCCCCGCCACTCCAGCCCTACCCCCTCACTCCCCTAGGCTCCCAGGGTCCTTGCTTCGAAAGAAGGGTTCTTTGCTTCCAACCTCATGTGTCAATCCCCAGTACTGAGCTCTGTTTGAATCAAGCTACCTAATCAGGGCAGTCTGGAAGACAGAGTAATAATGTTGCTCAACCTGGCTTATCAGCTCAAGGACAGTGAGGGATCCTTAGTTGCGGGATCTCCCTTGAGCCATATTCAGTGGGAGGGAAGAAGTTCCATAATCTTGTGAGAGAGGGTGATTTCTGTTTATACCCTAGGGTTATACTGAGACAAGGACATGTTAAAAACAAAGGAGCCATACTGTCCTGCCATTTTTAGTTAAAGCCATGGCTTAAATGATGGACAGATAGCATAGGCAAGATCCTGGAGACGAACACGTCCACCATTCTAGTGACGACATGCATGGCTTCCCTCAGCACAAGGCAAACATTCTGGATGGCGATGACAGTGTCCACGGAGGAGGAGCCATGTTTTCCTTCCTCCCCATCCCTTGTTTATTTTCCCGTTTCTTCATGTATGTAATTCAGTGGATTACGGAACGGACTAGACTTGGTGGGATGAAAAAAGGAAATGGCAGATTCCTCTTCTAAATTCCCCAAAGCTGCCCATGGGCCTTCCCAGCTTTTCACTACAAGGATAGAATTTTTATGAGAGAAGAATATTAGAACTGTAAGAGGTCTTCAAAATCATTGCACTTGAGCCCCTTGTTTTATTTTATTTATTTTATTTTTTTATTTTTTTATTTTGGTTTTTTGAGACAGGGTTTCTCTGTATACCCCTGGCTGTCCTGGAACTCACTCTGTAGACCAGGCTGGCCTCAAACTCAGAAATCTGCCTGCCTCTGCCTCCCAAGTGCTGGGATTAAAGGTGTGCGCTACCACAGCCCATCGAACCCCTTGTTTTATACATGAGAGGAACAAAGCCCAAGGCTGTTGACTTTATTCCACAAGTTCATTAGCCCTGAACCCCCTCTGTTGACTTCTGGTGTGAGCCTTATTTCTGGCTCATGAGACTCTGTCCTCAGTCTGGAGACAAGGGTAATGAAGACACTGGTCTACACTGGTTTTGTCTATAATATAGGGATTCAGCAAAGACTTGTGATATTGTAGGGATTGAACAACTTTGAGTAGAAGTTTTCATCCAACTTCCATGCAAATGCCCTTGAGGAGAGGTTATTTAAGGGGGCAGTTATGCATAGTTTACCACAAATGAGGTGTGGCTTCTTTTCCAAATGTGCTTTGGTAGACTTGTGGCAGGGTTTACCCAGCTGGCACTGGTAGGTTATACCAGCTGGCACTGGTAGGTTATACGCTTCGAATGACCTCTTTTGTACTTAATAAGTGCATTGTCTTTTTAAAGGTTGGGTTCCTTGCTTAGACTTGGAAATTCTGAAATGGATGGCAGACCTCAGTGCAGCTGTGAAGAGATTGCAAGAAGTCACAATTCAAACATAGGGAGCCTTCTTCCATCCTTACAGGAATGTCCTATGACACAGTCGGCAAGAATATGTACTGGGCCTGTGGCACTCGATATAGGTCACCTGGTCACTAAATCACACAGCCTGTTATGTCTGTAATACGAAAAGCTATAAACACTTTCTCCTCTTCCTTCTCCTCCTCTCCCCTCCATTTCCTCCCCTCCCCTCTCCTCGCTTCTCTGTTTTCTACATCTCTTCTCTTCCTTGTAATGCATGTGAAATCCAGGATGAGGAAGTCAGCTTACCAGCTCTTGTCAGGTGACTTACACAGGATCATGTACCAAAATGTGGAGCAGAAAAAGACAGGAGAAAAAGAGGAAGTCAAGGATATAAAAGGCAGCTAAGGACATTGTTTTATGTTTGTTTGTTTTTTTAATGTAAAAATGGCATTATTGGAACATTTCAGGACATTAACAATCAGCAGAGGACAAATGTGATCATCAGGAGGCTGAGATGATGTAGGTGCGGGGAACACTTTCTTACTTTGTGCTGGAGAGCAGGTCTGATGCTTCGCTTGTCCCACCCACGCTACTCCCAGAAGCCCAGAGAGAGAGAAAGAGAGAGAGAGGTGGGGAGAGGGAGAGGGATTGGGAGAGGGAGAGAGAGAGGTTTATAATCCTCTCTCTTAATGATGAAGATATTAATATACTCTAAAGCAGCAGTTCTCAACTCGTGAGTCATGACCCCACTGTGGGTCAGACGACCCTTTCACAGGGGTCACCTAAGACCACTGGAAACACAGATACTTACATTACAATCTGCCACGCACACTTTGTGTGACGGCGGTATTTGAGGCGTAAACTTCAAGGAAAGTCAGTCTCCTGCCTCTGCATTGTCGCTTGGCACCCCAAACTCAGAGGTAGCCCAGATATGTCCTCGTACTTGTGTGCTAGGAGCTCACCAAGATATCATTTCTTTACAGCTAGTAAGAGAAAATTCGGACATTGCTCTCTGACCTTCACCAATGTTCCAATGTCCTAGTCAAACCCTGGCTTGGAATGTTAAGCCATTCTAACTAATTGCCTCCAGCATTGTGGGTAGGGCATTAAAGCTTACAGAAAGAGAGCATTGAGCATTCTAGATGCAGCAGTCTGCATTCAGCATTCGGACCCGCTCGCACTCGGATGAGAACCAGAATTTAGGTGGACTGGGACTTAGATTCATGCAGTCCGTAGCCCCCTGGGCCTGAAGCACTTGGGCCCAGGGGGTGCAGCACCAGTTGAGATTCAAGAGATTGAACATTTGAGATTTGAACATTCAACATTGAAAATTCGAGCATTCAGCATTGAGGACTCGAGATTCATGCCTCTATTCTCCTGGCTGGCGCACCCGCAGCCTCCCGGGACTCTGGCCGGGACCATACAGCCCGAACATACTCATACTAGTGAGCCCAGGGGTGCTGCACTAGTCCAGAAGAGATGGCTGATGTTTTAGACCCAGTGTGTTTTAGGTGGCCTCAGATGTACCTTGACTACTAAGCTGCCAGATTTTTCATCTCTCTTTTGCAATGATTGTAAAAGCCTCATGTCATTTTTGAGAAATACACTCAGACCTTACACCACTGGTGTCTAGTCTGTTTGTCAAAGCCGAATCCCGTGCACACCTGGCTAGAACCCATCGTCCCGCAGAACAAGGGACCCTGTAAGAAACCCCAGTCCGTGGCAACAATCCATAACAGTAGCAAAATTACAGTTATGAAGTAGCAATGACAATAATTTTATGGTTGGGGGTCACCACAACATGAGGAGCTTTATTAAAGGGTCCCAGCATTAGCAAGGTTGAGAACCGCTGCTCTAAAGTACAGCAAGCTGTTCACAGTCTTATGCTATGACTAGGCAGAAAACCAGGCATAAACCTGGCACTCTGACTAACCACTCCTGCTGGTTTCGTGTGTGTCCCTTGCCTGGTCTCTGTTATGAGAAAGACTCGGGGAGATTGAAGATGCGATGATACACATTCAGTGTTTAGTTTTGTTTTAAGTTGAAAGTATAAGGCAGAAACTAAAAACATAATCTTTCAACCAAAATAATACTGTTTTTCCAATTTGGCATAGTTCCTTAAGCCTTTCCCCCAAATATGCAGGCACACGGATCCCCATCCACTGCTCCCCACACAGATGTTGTAAGTATGTAACATGTACTTTGTATATGTTTATAATACATAAAATATAGCCTAACAGTGCTGGCACACACCTACCTCCCAAGACTCGGGAGGTAGAAGCAGGTGGATCTTTGAGTTCTAGGCTAGCCTGGTCTACAGAGTGAGTTCCAGGATAGCCAGGGTTACACAGAGAAACCCTGTCTCTTGAAAAACCAAAATACCAACCAACCAACCAAATAACTAAAAGCATAAAATATCTTTTTAAAATATAACAATATATTTTATGTATTTTTATGTGTATATATGTGTGGTAGTGTGAGCTAACATTTTTTTTTTACCTGCATACAGGATCCTGCAGAGCAGAAGAGGGCATTGGATCCTTGGGATTTGAGTACAGACAGGTGTGGGTCACCTTGTGGATGTTGAGAATCGAACCTGGGTCCTTTGAAAGAGTAGCCAGTGCTCTTAACACCTAAGCTATTTCTCCAGCCTTAGGAACATCTTTTAAATAGCAATTCTGTCTTGCTTTATTTTTTTTTCTCTTCATTTGACCATGAGGATTTCCCCCATGCTTTTAAATTCTTCAGAAGCAAACGTTGAATGGCTGTTCAGGTTCCAAAGTATGACTATCTCATGAGGGTTTTAAAACCTGTTACATTTCTACAACAATCCTGAACATATTTGTGTGTGTGTGTGTGTGTGTGTGTGTGTGTGTATGTGTGTGTGTATGTGTGTGTATATGTGTGTGTATGTGTAATGTGTATGTATGTTTATGTATGTGTGTGTATATTTGTGTATGTGTATATGTATGTATGTGTGTGTATATGTGTGTATGTATATATGTATATGTAATGTGTGTATGTATGTTTATGTATGTATGTATATATATTTGTGTATGTGTATATGTATGTATATGTGTATATGTGTGTATGTGTATATGTATATGTAATATGTGTATGTATGTTTACGTATGTATGTATGTGTGTATGTGTGTGTATGTGTGAGTATGTGTATGTATGTGGATGTATGTGTGTGTATTTATTCTTCTTAAAGTAAGATTGCTAGAAACAGACCTCATTAGAAGACTCAAACATTTTTAAAGTTCTAGGAATGTATTGGCATTTGTTTCCCAGAAAAATCCTGTCTCCTAAACCTCCATAACAATACAAGTCCCACCTCTCGTTATTCCTAACACTAAATAAAATCATGCTTATTCAATCTTGCTAAATAGATAGGCAAAAGTTAGTTTTCCTAGATAATTAGACACATTTTCTTTTTCTTTTTCTTTTACTTTTTAGAGATAGGGTTTTTCTGGCTGTCCTGGAATTAGTCTGAACACCAGACTGACCTCAAACTCAGAGATCTATATGCTTCTGCCTCCCAGGTGCTGGGACCAAAGGTGTGTACCACTACTGCCCAGCTTAGAAAAACTTAACTTGTTGTTGTTGATGATGTTGTTGTTGTTTAGAGAAATGTAACAATCTTAATAACTTTTAAAAAGCATTTCCTAGCTGGGCAGTGGTGGCACATGCCTTTAATCCCAGCACTTGGGAGGCAGAGGCAGGTGGATTTCTGAGTTTGAGGCCAGCCTGGTCTACAGAGTGAGTTCCAGGATAGCCAAGGCTATACAGAGAAACCCTCTCTCAAAAAACAAAACAAAACAAAACAAAAAACAAAAACAAAACAGAAAACCATTTCCTGATCTTTTACATTTTTCTACTGTGAACTAGGTATTTCTTATCTGTGTGTTCCTTCCCCCCACCCTCCAGCCCTGCACATATTTACTTCTCCAGTTTGTTTGCTTAACATGTGTATATTACTACGCTTACTCCTGTACAGTTATCAATGTTTCAAGAGTCTTCTACCATGTCTAAGAGCAATCCATACTCATTCTTGGACACACTCACTCTACTCTATTCTTTTTGTGTGTGCACCACATTCTCATATGTGAGTGTGTGCATGAATGTGTGTGTGCAGGTGAATGAGGGGGTCAGAGGTCAATGCCTAGTATCTTGCTAAATTGCTTTCTGCCTTATTCTATTATTATTTTTGAAACAGGGCCTCACTGCATGACCCTGGCCAATCCAGAACTCTCTGTGTAGACCAGGCTGGCTTCAAACTCACCAAGTTCTGCCTGCTTCTGCCTCCAGAGGGCTGGAATCACAGGTATGCACCACCACGCCAGACCCTCTTACCTTGTTTTTGAGACAAGGTCTCTCATGGAACCTGCTGCTCACCAATTCTACTGGACTGAGTGGCCAGCAAGCCCTAGGGATTCTTCTGTCTCCATGCCTTCCCTCACACACCCACCCTCCCACACCCACCCCCACTGAGGTCCCAGCTGTGGTTCTGGGTGTGCTCCACCCTGCCCAGCTTTTGGATGGGTGCTAGGGCCTGAAGCATCATCTTCGTTCTTGTACAGCAAGCTCTTTACTGACTGGCCATCATCCCAGCTGCATTTTATTCTCCTGTACAGTTGTATATAGGGTGTAAGATCACTAGTGAGTTTATAGCTTTATTCCTTCCTTGTCAATGGTAATGATATCTGAGTGCCAATAATAATAAAACTTACAAAATACCCATTTTGTGTAAGGCACTGTGAAACACTGGCAGAGTTCCATGATAAGTGGTGTTTTGTTTTTTTTTGTTCGATCTTTGCTTTCCTTTAGTGCTGGGAATTGAATGCAATACCTCCCACCCACTAGGAAAGCTCTCGCCCACTAAGCTGCCTGCTGTTTCTATGCCATAGAGTCTTAGGGAGTGGGTGAATTTACCTTAGGGCTGACTGATCCCCTGAACCTGTGCATTGAACCACAATACCCCACTATCTCCCTGGGACCATTTATTGAGTGCACTTTGCATCCCTTCATGATTTTTTTTTTTGATTTTTTTTTAAAAAAACTTTTATTGCATTATGATGAGAAAAGTTACATGATTTCAATTTATCTGAATTTGTTAACATTTAAAAACATATTTCAATTAAATATAATTGAATCACATTCTTGTTTCCCTTTTGTACCCCCACTCCTCCCAGAGACCCCCCTTCAATACCTACAATATCTTTTTTAATAATATTCCTTAAAATTTATAGAATATTATAACAATAAAAATAAGTATTATAAAAGTTGTTTGATATAAA
>NW_022196910.1:21486281-21498791 GCF_008632895.1 Mastomys coucha
GGGACAGATGTTGGTTCCTGCTCACCTCTGATCCTGGGTGTGTCAGAGTGCCTGGGAGTGGAGATTCCCCTGGGTGTTGTGGGACTGGCTGTGGAGCTTGTGCCCAAGATCTGCTCTAGACCCCAGCCCAGACAGACTGGAAGGAACCCGAGTCATTGGGCTGGTGGAGTTCCTGTGTGCCTGGTCCCGCTGGTCCCCCCCTTCATGATTTAAATCTCAGTTTCACTGTATCATCCTTACAGAATCCAGTCTTCAATGTGCTTTCATTATCCAGACTATGCAAATGTGAGAGACATAGTCAAGGTGCCTAACTGATGGGGCATAAATCCCAGCTCAATGAATTCCAGTGATATTGAGAAATTCACTTATTTACTCCGTGCCTCACTTTTCTCACCTGTAAAATGGGTATAAGAGCGGGTGCTTCTGTTGTAAGGAATCTTACACAAGTCGTAAGTTCGTTAGTGATTGGCTGTGGGATCTAGCGTCAGTCACTTGGACTCTCTGAACCCGATTGTTGTTTGTTACGTAACAATTAGCATTATCTCCTGCAGATGCTGATGAAATACTGGTAGCTGCAGATTATCCATTATCTTGCCTTGTGGGAACTAAAGCACAAAGCTTGTTAAAGACTTCAAACATTTGCCATCAGAGGAGACCTTTTGAAACTAGTGGTTTAGAAGAGGTGGCTTGGTAAGAAGAAGAAGAGGAGGAGGAAGAAGAGAAGGAGGAGGAGACTCGATGCTTAAAGCAGTGAGGGTAGGAATGAGAGAGAGACCTGCAACAAACCCCACAACGGAGTCATGTCAAGAAGAGTTGCTTTAACAATGAGACTTGCTGAAGCTGACTGAATTGGTTACCAAGGAACCTGCCAGGTACAGAATCCACGCTTTAAGGAAGTTGTGCAGTGTATGTATTACAAAAACAGCTGTGTGAGAAAAACCGCTAAAGAAACATCTCTGCTCACTGACACTGGAGAGTTCACTCAGAAAAGGAACACTGGCAAACAGGAATGCAGTTTTAGACAATCCGCAACATTGGACCTCTTACCACACTGTATTTTCACGCAGGACATTATAGAAATTTTATGAAAAGCCGAGACAACAAAGGAATCCTTTCTAATCCCAGTCTAGGGTCCACAGTGGGATGGACTCTGTGGATTTGATCACAGAGCAGATTCCGAGGCACTTTCTAAAACATACATAGTTCCCAACAGGGTTCTCGAGTGGCCAGACAGCTCTGGGCTGTGGTGGGCGAAGCTTCCATGTTCTGGTCGGTTTTTCTTTTTTCGTGTTTTCCTCTAGAGTGCGGTGGTATCAAGTACCAGGCTGGGTATTGCTGACTTGTGTTTAACCCTAACCCAACCCCATGACCAGGAATTCACATGTCACCATGATAGAGCAGTTTAGACTTTGGATGCTAAACTTTGTGTGACTCTCAAGCTCCCGTTTGTCTGTCATGGGACTGGAGGCACTTAATTTCTCAAGACCTGACTTTCCTCATGTAAAATTAGGATCCTTAAAAGGTCTATGTCGGGCTGGAGAGATGGCTCAGTGGTTAAGAGCACTGACTGCTCTTCTGAAAGTCCTGAGTTCAAATCCCAGCAACCACATGGTGGCTCACAACCACCTGTAATGAGATCTGACTCCCTCTTCTGGAGTTTCTGAAGACAGCTATAGTGTACTCACATATAATAAATAAATAAATCTTAAAAAAAAAATAAGGGTTTATGCCACTGAGCTGCGAAAAGCAGGAAGTGAGATCACTCAACTAAGTAACACAGAGATGGAGGAAGGTAGACACTGGAGCTCCCTGGCCAGGTAGCCTTGCTAAAACAGCTTCTGGTCCATTAGAGATTCTGACTCAAAAATAAGATGGGCAATGGTTGAAGAAGACACATGCTGTCAAACTCTGGCTCCCACATGTTCATACACACATGCATATAGATATTCACATACATATGTGTAGATATAAACCACATGCAGACATTATCATGTGTATCTGTATGTAGCTCTATATATGTGTGGAGAGTGTTTGTGTGTATGGCGGCCCAACCACAACCCACAGAGTCATTCCTCAGGTGTTGTTTGCCTAAATTCTTTGTGACAGCATCTGCCTTTAGCCTGAAGCTTGTCAAATAAGCTAGGCTAATTGACTGGCAAGCCTCACGGATCTGCTGCCTTTGCCTCCCTGGCGCCAGGATTACAGGTGTGCATTACTAGATCTGGATTTTTAAAAATACAAGTTCTGGAACTCCAACTCAGTCCCCTTAGGCTTGGAAGGCAAGCCCTTCACTGATGGAGCTGGCTCCCTGGTCCTTTACGGATGGAATCAGATGCCCAGCCCTTTGCCGATGGAGTCGGCTCCCAGCTCCATCAACTGTACTAATTAGCAGTTCTCTTTTGCTGTACTCTGACTCTCTCGTCTGTTGGGTGGGTTACCCATCTTCAGTGCATTCAGTGACTGCCCACCGCCCTACACTGGCATTAGCTTGTTACAAGACTCCCAGGCTGATTTCATGGGAAGAGGTTCTTCTCACCTGTGGGAGAGGCCAGGGGTTAGCCTCTGTCCCTCGAACTAGAGAAGAGGAAGGTCCCTGCCAGTGCCTTGGGAAAAGCAGCAGAAACTTCATCGTGCTCACACAGGGGCTGTTGGTTCTTTCCATAAAAAGATGCTGTGTCCATGCGCCTGCAATGGGCGTTCGAAGAGAAAGCAATGCTTTCAAAAGCTCATGGGGAGCAGTGCTGAGTGCCACCACCCCCTCGGCATTTGACTAACGCGGTATTTGTGCCATACAAAAGTTCCACCTTGTAGATTTGTTGCACAAGCGCTTTTGTATCTTAATTTTTGACCTTGTTAGCAAGGAGGGAAAGAATGGTTTCTCCCAGGGTTTAAGGGGCTTTACACTTTAGAGGTGCACTTTGCTTTCCTTTAGAACAATCCAAAAGGTCCATTTGCAGAAAATCAAAGAAAAGTAGACTCATGTCTAGGCAACAAACGGGGGGCGGGGAGAAGCGGGGGGTAGGTGGGTGGGGGTGGGGTCTGGGCTCCAGAACCAGTAATTAGGTTCAGGTTTCTGGGTGGGTTTCTAAATGCACGTTAAGCTGCCATTCTGCCAGCCCTCTGTGCTTATACATGGAGTGGTGTGCACATGCTGCAGAGAGGCAGTCTGTAAGTGCCTTGCCTTGGTCACAGTGTTCGAAAGACTACCCACTTGGGTTTTTTTGGGGGGGGTTGTTTGTTTGTTTTTGTTTTCTTTGTTTCCTGTGTGGTTTGTCTCCTCAGCCATTGTCCATGGGACTCTGAGAATCATGGAACTATGCAGACTCAATGATGCTGTAGAAGGGGACTGTGCCTCAAGGGGCAGAGCCCTATGCTCCTGAAGCCAGAAAAGGGAGGGGGAGAGGAGCTTAATTGTTGTAATCAAGCACTTCTGTTTTCAACCATGAAGTATCTGGCCCTTATCCACCATCCTGACTCTGGTTTCTTCAACAGTGGTGTGGCTATAATCCACCCCCCTCCTTTTGTTGATCAACTACATATCTTCAATTATTTACTTAGTCCTTTAAAACAAATTGGTTTGGTTTGGTTTGGTTTGTTTGCTTGCTTTATTTACGTATATAAGTTCTCTGTCCTTCTGTATATCTACAGGACAGAAGAGGGCATAAGATCCCATTACAGATGGTTGTGAGCCACCATGTGGTTGCTGGGAATTGAACTCAGGACCTCTGGAAGAGAAACTAGTGCTCTTAACCACTGAACCATCTCTCCAGTGTTTGACCTGAGGCTACCATATGCATGCAGTGCCTGCAGAGGCCAGAAGAGGGCAATAAATAACCTGGAACTGGAGTTAGAGATGGTTGTTAGCAGCCACCTGGGTACTGGGAATCAAACCTGGGTCCTCTGGAGGAGCAGCCAGTGCTCTTAATCACAGAGCCATCCCTACAGCCCACTCCGAATATTTTTTACACTTCCCTTTTCAGTATAGCTCTTACCACCCTCCAAACCCTCACTGGACAATTAATATGTGCTCATTCACTGATGCTGTACCCACTTACCCCTGATACACACAGAATCCAATTCTCTCAAACACCCACGGAGCCTCATTGACATCTGCCTGCTTCACTTTAGGAAATTTCAATGCACCTCAATGTAAACACCAGGTTTTCTACTCTGATGTGCCTATCCGAAGGGACAGTTTTACACATTTTTTTTTCTTCATGCTTTTCTGAGATTCACTTGTTCTTAGCCTCTCTACAGAACCACTTTAACATGCTAAATCATCTCAAGAGGCCTTCCCCGCTCCGAGCCAGAGTCTGGGTACTTCCCATTCTTCTCAAGTACTGGGATCTGCCCAATTCCATTTCTTCATTTTGTCCAAAAATATTTAAATAATGATCTGCAAGAGAGCCACAGAGGTCTCTCTAGTGTGTGGGCTCATCCTCACAAGCCCAACTCCTGACTTCTCTTAATGGTGTGTTGCCAAACAACTTTAGTCGACATACTTGGGCATGCAGATGTATGTGGGTCTTCATGCACCAGTGTGTTTGCATGTGTTGGGGGAAAAGCTGGGCTGGATGAGAAGGCTTGTTCTCATTGGCTGATTTGGTGGATCTTCAATGTGTGGCCTTAAGCCCTGGCTCCACAAGTAACTTGGGCACTGTCTTAGTTAGGGTTTTACTACTGTGAAGAGACACTATAACCAAGGCAACTCTTATAAATGTGAACATTTAATTGGGGCTGGCTTACAGTTTCAGAGGTGCAGTCTATTGTCATCATGATAAGAAACATGGCAGCATGCAGGCAGACTTGGTGCCGGAGGAGTCGAGAGTTCTACATCTTGATCCAAAGGCAGCCAGGAGGACAATACTATGCTTTACACTGGGCAGAGCTTGAGAATATATATGTAATATTATATATATATAATATATAATATTATATTATATATAATATATTATATAATATATAATTATTATATATTGTATTATATATAATTATATTATATATATAATATTATATATATATTACCTCAAAGCCCCACCTCCAAAGTGACAAACTTCCTCTAAGAAGACCACACCTTCTCCAATAAGATCATACCTCCTAATCGTGTCACTTCTCTTGGGCCAAGCATTTAAGCACATGAGTCTATGGGGTCATACTTATTCAAACCATCACGGTCAATGTCTTTAGAATGGTGATGATCAGTACTTTCCTTACAAGTGTGTTGATTTTGCCTATGAAGGTGCCTAGTGAATACTTGTGCAAGAATGACTCAGCGCTCTAAGAGCCTGCCTTCCTGCCTTAGTTGGAAACCTAGAAACCCGCTGACTTTCTCTTCACCTCCCTCTTTCTTTATCACCACATGATCAGTAACAATTTCACGTCCCCTACTGAACTGGAATGAACCCAACCAGTGTTTATGGACTACAAGCTAAACTGGGCTCGGTGTGTATTTGTGTGTTCATTAAACAGAAAATCCTTACATCTCTGTGAGATCTTTTTAGCCCCATTTTATAGATCAAGAACATAAGGCATAGAGGCCGTTAGTGTTTTGCCTCAAGTATTCAGTGCCACTTGGAAGAATTAGGACTCAAACTTAATCCTCATCTCCTGGTTTCTTCTGCCTCTGTGAGGTCAGGAGCTATTTGGTTGCCCTTCCTTTTCTTACAGCCTCTGGAACAAGGCCCACCCACCGGAGCTACTTAGTAACTGTTTAAAAATAGAAAGCACTCAGGGAAGGCTTGGCTAAGGATTGGGCTGAATCTCCTTCAAAATCCCCGTTCTTCTCATTTAAACTTGACTGATTACCTCAGATGCTCAAGATGAGGCCCCAGAGAGCTCTAACTCATTAGCCAGTCAGAACAAGAAGATAGCCATGTTTTGAATTTTTTTCTTTTGCACAGAAAAACAGGAGCTAAACAAAAAAGAGAGGCATTCAACAAACAACTGATTTTGCATCATTACCACGACCAGGAGGAAGAGGAGGAGACCCCAGAGTCAGCCCTGCCTCCTGCCCAGAACCTTTGGGTTTCTGGATGGGATTGCTAGTTAGCAGGACTCAGAAGCCAGCTATGGGAGAGAACAACCCAGAGATGAAGAAGTTCCATTATGCCCTGGTAGACTGCTCGTCTCTGACCTAACATCCTCATGACATTCCCAGGTGTGAGCATGCGCGCTCGTGAAGAAGGCGCCACTTGGCAGTTGATGCTGACAGCTGGGGATTTCCACCCAGCAGAAAAATCAGTCCAGGAAACACTGGGCAAAGAGCCTTGTGTTTCTTCAATTCCTTTCCCCCAAGTGTTCACATCCTGCCAGGAAAAGGAGCCCCAAACAGTGGAAGTGAACCCCCAATTTCCGAACCTTCCTTCTTGTTCAGAAAACCTCTGATCTTTTTGCTGAGCACCCAAGGACTTGTGTGGTTCATAGAGTCTGCTTGCTTCATTTTCTGATGGAGAGGGAACCACATAGAGAACATAGGCTCAAGAGAAGAGGAACTTGGAATTGATTCCTAAAAACCCAAAATTAAAAAAAAGACTTCAGGCCGGGCAGTGGTGGCACACACCTTTAATCCCAGCACTTGGGAGGCAGAGGCAGGTGGATTTCTGAGTTTGAGGCCAGCCTGGTCTACAGAGAAACTTTGTCTCCAAAAAAAAAAAAAAAAAAAAAGACTTCAAGAAAGTCCATCTTGTAGAGGTTAACACAAACTAGTTTTGCAACATAATTACCATCCCTATTGTTAGTCCTCAGCCCCACCTGGCCTGCTTCTGTCCATAGATGCTGATGGGAGCCCTGACCTCATTTCTCTTTGCCAGGACAAGTTATTGTCATTGGATGGTACTGGGTAGTACCCAGCCACTTCTGGGTGCCCAGCCACTGCTATTGCCAGGACCAGTCTGATCAGACTCCCTGATACAACCCACAGATTAGTTTAAGACAGTGCTTCTGTTTAAAACTACGAGTAGCAATCCCACTGGGGATCAAACAACCCTTTCACAGGGGAAGCTTATCAAATATCCTAAATATCAGATATTTGTATTATGATTCATAACTAGCAAAATTACGTTTATGAAGTACAGCAACAAAAAATTTTATGGTTGGGGGTCATCATGGGGATGTTGTGGCTCTCCAGAGGGGCCTATATGAGGCAAGGTTTCAGGATGGTACTGGCTGGAGACTGAAGCAGGAGATTGTGTGTAAGTGAGTCCTGCGTCATCTGGGCCTCCTTGCCCCTGGAGAACCAGATAACGCTAGCAGGGCTCTGTCCTCCAGCTGCAGAAAGTCTCAGATCTCCCTCAACCTGTCTGAGTTCTTAGGGGTCCCTTTCTAGGCTATCTGTCCTCTGGCTCTGTCATCTGCTATCTTGGAGTCTTGTTTTTTCTTCTGTCTCTAAAAGTTCTTAGTTTGAGCCAAATAAGGATTTGCTTGCTTCTTACCTTCCCTCCCCTTCCCTCCCCTTCCCTTCCCTTCCCTCCCCTCCCCTCCCCTCCCCTCCCCTCCCCTACCCTCCCTTTCCCTTCCCTTCCCTTCCCCTCTGCTCTGCTCCCCTCCCTTTCCTTTCCTTCTATTTCTTTTCTTTTCCTCTCTTTCCCTTCACTTTCCTTTCCCATTATCTTCTTGGTTTCTTTCTTTGCTTCTTTCTTTGTTTCTTTGAGACAGGGTCTCTCTACCTAGTTCTGGCTGTCCCAGAACCCACTATCTAGACCAAGCTAGCCTAGAACAGAGATCCTTCTGCCTCTACCTCCTGAATGCTGGGATTACACTCACATGCCACAATACCTAGAGCTGCTTCTTTCTTTGATTTCCTTTATTTTATTTAATTAAAAATAGGGTTGTTTTTTAGACAATATAGTGTGATTAGGTTCTCTTCCCCCAACCTTCCTACCCAGTAGGTGTGAGGGATCTAGGTAGGCCTCAGCTTGCCTTCTTCATGCTCAGGGAACTGTGTAGACATTGTCATCAGCAATAGAGTCTTACCTCCAGTTGTGGAGAGCAACCAATAGCCTTGGTGATAGCCTGGGTTGTTTGAGTGTTCCCATGGTGCGTGCCCCTTTGGCCAACAACTCTATTAGATGTAGCCCACTCCTAGAAATGGAAGCTTCATTGGTGATAAGAGACCTCCAGTTGGGGCTCCATCTCCCCTGCTATTTGACAATTCCATTTACATCACCTTCATATATGTATATTATTTTACGAGGCTTCTACAGTGTTAGGTTCCCATACAAACTCTTGGTTTTATTTATCCCTCCTGTATTCCCTCCCTCACTCCATCTTTCCATCCCCTTCCCCATCTGATCTCTCTATTCCAGTCTCCCCCAATCTGAATCCATCCATAACTATCGATTCTTATTTTCCCTTCCTAGGGTGATCCGATTCAACATCCTTAGTCATCAGGGAAATGCAAATCAAAACAACCCTGAGATTCTACCTTACACCAGTCAGAATGGCTAAGATCAAAAACTCAGGTGACATCAGATATTGGTGAGGATGTGGAGAAAGAGCAACGCTCCTTCATTGCTGGTAGGATTACAAGCTGGTGCAACCACTCTGGAAATCAGTTTGGTGGTTCCTCAGGAAATTGGACATAGTACTACCTGAGGATCCAGCTATACCACTCCTGGGCATATACCCAAAAGATGCTCCAACATGTAATGAGGACACATGTGCGGGGCGGTGGTGGCGGACACCTTTAATCCCAGCACTTGGGAGGCAGAGGCAGGTGGATTTCTGAGTTTGAGGCCAGCCTGGTCTACATACAGAGTGAGTTCCAAGACAACCAGGGCTACACAGAGAAACCCTGTCTCCAAAAAAAAAAAAAAAGACACATACTCCACTATGTTCACAGCAGTCTTATTTATAATATTCAGAAGCTGGAAAGAACCCAGATGTCCTTCAACAGAGGAGTGGATACAGAAAATATGGTACATTTACATATTGGAGTAATACTACTCCAATATGGTACATTTATACAATTGACCCAGGGTTCAATTCCTAGCACACACATGGTGGCTCAAAACAGTCTGTTACTCCAGTTCTAGGGAATCTGACCATCTCTTCTGGCCTCTCATGCATCAGGTACACATGTGGTACACAGATTTACATGCAGGCAAAACACCAGTACACAGAAAACAAAATAAAAAACAAAAAGAATTCAAATAAAAAAGTATAATAATAATTAAGGATTTAATATTGCAAAAAAGGTGATTTAAAAGAGCTGCTTTGTTCTTTATTTTCTGATTCTGTTTCATGATGCTTCCCATAACAAATAAAAAAGACTACTACTACTCAGCTATTAAAAACAATGAATTTATGAAATTCTTAGGGAAATGGATGGATCTGGAGAATATCATCCTGAGTGAGGTAACCCAATCACAAAAGAACACACATGGTATGCACTCACTGATAAGCTCAGAAGCTCAGAATACCCAAGATACAATCCACAAACCACAAGAAACTCAAAAAGAAAGAAGACCAAAGTGTGGATACTTCGATCTTTCTTAGAAGGGGGAACAAAATACTCACGGAAGGAGTTGCAAGAGACAAAGTATGGAGCAGAGACTGAAGGAAGGACAATCCAGAGACTGCCCCACCTGAGAATCCTTTCCATATTCAATCACCAGACCTAGACACTATTGTGGATGCCAGCAAGTGCTGGCTGACAAGAGCCTGATATAGCTGTCTACTGAGAGGCTCTGACAGTGTCCAACTAATTCAAAAGTGGAGGCTCACAACCATCCATTGGACTGAGCACAGGGTCCTCAATGAAGGAGCTAGAGAAAGGACCCAAGGAGCTGAAGGGTTTGCAGCCCCTTAGGAGGAACAACAATATGAACTAACTAGTACCCCCAGAGCTCCCAGGGACTAAACCATCAATCAAAGAGTACATATGGTGGGATTTATGGCCCCAGCTGCATATGTAGCAGAGGATGGCCTAGTCAGTCATCAATGGGAGGAGAGGCCCTTGGTCCTGTGAAGGCCCCAGTGTAGGGGAATATCAGGGCCAGGAAGCAGGAAAGGGTGGGTTGGTGAGCAGGAGGAGGAGGGAGGGGAAACGGGGAAAGGGGACATCATTTGAAATGTAAATAAAGAAAATTATCTAATAAAAAATAAATAAAGAAAAAAGACTTCAAGCACTGTACTGAATAGGTATGGAGAGAGTGCCTTTATTACACTGACGTATATGTTGTCTTAGTCAGGGCTACTATTGTTGTGATGAAACACCGTGACAGAAGCAACTTGGGAATGAAAGAGTTAATTTGGCTTATGCTTCCACATTATAGTTCATCATCAATGAAAGTCAGGACAGGAACTCACACAAGGCAGGAACCTGGGAGCAGGAGCTGATGCAAGGCCCTAGAGGGGAGCTACTTGCTCATCATGGCTTTGCTCAGACTGCTTTCTTACAGAACCCAGGACCAGCAGCCCAGGGACAGCACCATCCACAGTGGGCTGGGCCCTCTCCCATAAATCACTAATTAAGAAAAATGCCCTACGGGGGCTGGAGAGATGGCTCAGCAGATAAGAGTACTGACTGCTCTTCTGAAGGTCCTGAGTTCAAATCCCAGCAACCACATGGTGGCTCACAACAATCCGTAATGAGATCTGATGCCCTCTTCGGGTGTGTCTGAAGACAGCTACAGTGTACTTACATATAATTATAAGTAAGTCATTGGGTCAGGCCAAACAGGGCTGGAGTGAGTGGGGCCAGAGCGAGCTGGGCTGGAGCAAGCAGAGGTCCTGAATTCAATTCCCAGCAACCACATGATGGCTCACAACCATCTGTACAGTTACAGAGTACTCATGGTGGTGGCACACGCCTTTAATCCCAGCACTTGGGAGGCAGAGGCAGGCAGATTTCTGAGTTCGAGGCCAGCCTGGTTTACAGAGTGAGTTCCAGGACAGCCAGGGCTATATAGAGAAACCCTGTCTCGAAAAACCAAAAAAAAAAAGCCCGATCTTATTGAAGCATTTTCTCAATGCTCTTCCTCTCCACTGACTCTGCCTGTGTCAAGTTGACATAAAACCAACCAGCACAGATATCTGTTGTGTTCCTAGTCTCTCTAGTGCTTTTATTGTAAAGGGATGTATTTTTTAGCGAGGCCTTTTCTGCATCTGATAAGATGATCATGTGGGTCTTTGTCTTTCAGTTTGTTTGTATGGTGGATTACATTTATCGACTTGTGTATGTTGAACTCTCCCTTCATCTCTGAGATGAAGCTTACTTTTTTATGGGAGATGATCTTTTTGATGTGTTCTTAGATTCGATTTGCAAGTATTTTATTGAGAATGTTTGCTCATAAAAAGGCTTAGGTCTGTAATTTTCTTTCTTTGTTGGGTCTTTATGTAGTTCAGTTATCAGGGTAGCTGTGGCCTTGTAAAACAAACTAGACAATGCTCCTCTGTTTCCACTTTGTTGAATAATTTGAAGAATAATGGTGTTAATTCTTCCTTGAAAGTCTGGTAGAATTCTGTGCTAAAACCACCTGGCCCTTAGCTTTTTTGGGTTGGGAGATCTTTTCTTATTGCTTCTCATTCTCTAGGGGCTTTGGGCCTGTTTATTTGCTTATCCAATCTTGATTTACTTTGGAATATGGTATAAATCAAGAAAAGTATACATTTCTTTTAGATTATCCAATAGGTAGATTATAGGTTTCTAACGTACATTCTTATGATTCTCTGGATTTCCTCAGTGTCTGTTGCTATGCCCTACCCCTTTCATTTCTAATTTTAATTTGGTTTATTTTTCCCTCCACCTTTTAGGAAATTTGAATAAAGGTTTGCCAATCTTACTGATTTCCTCAAGTAACCAACTCTTTGTTTTATTAATTCTGTTTTGTTGTTGTCGTTATTTCTATTTTGTTGATTTCAGCCCTGAGTTTGATTTCTTGCCATCTATTCTTTTAGGGGGTTATTTCTTCCTTTTGTTCCATAGACATCAGATGTGCCATAAGTTACTAATATTAGAGCTCTTCAATTTTTTTATGAAAGCATTCAATGCTATGAACTTACCTCTTAGACCTGCCTTTATTATGTTCCATAAGTTTGGGTATATTGTGTTTTCATTTTAATTTCTTTTTTTCTGTCTATCTTTCTTTCTTTTTGTTGTTCTTTTGTTGTTGTTGTTGTTGTTGTTTGGTTTCGGTTTTTGAATTTGAGGTTTTTTTGGTTTTTGTTTTGGAGATAGAATTTCTGCATGTAGCCATGGCTCTCCTGGAATTCACTCTATAAACCAAGCTGGCCTCAAACTCAGAGATCCACCTGCTTCTGTCTCCTAAGTGCTGGGGTTAAAGTCATGGGTTGCCACTACCCAGTTTAATTTCTTTTTTCATTTCTGTATTGATCCATTGTTTTCATTCAATAGTGAATTGTTCAGTTTCTATGAGTTTGTAAGCTTTCTGTAGTTTCTGTTGATGATAACCAGCCTTAATATATAGATAAGATATACGGTGTTATTATAACTTTCTTTTTTTGTTTTTGTTCTTTTTTATTTGTTTGTTTGTTTTGGTTTGGTTTGTT
>NW_022196910.1:21498801-21499052 GCF_008632895.1 Mastomys coucha
CGGGACATATATATATATAATGGGTACTTTCCCCCATCTTTCTCTCTCTCCCCTCTCTCCTCTCTCTCTCCCTTCACGCGCCGTGGTCCTCACCCTCCCCCCCCAATTAAACTTCCAAAAACACAGAGCTGCTTGTATCTGGTGTCTGTGGATGCGCCGCCGCTAGCCAAACTTATCATTGGTGCTCCCTATCTCACTCCTGCACTGAAACTTTAGAAGAACTATTACCTCATCCTTCACACATACAGGAG
>NW_022196910.1:21503685-21533733 GCF_008632895.1 Mastomys coucha
CCCCCCCCCCCTAATTAAACTTCCAAAAACACAGAGCTGCTTGTATCTGGTGTCTGTGGACGTGCCGCCGCTAGCCAAACTTATCAATAACTTTCTCGTATCTGCTAAGAGTTGCTTTGTGGTTAATTTTGGAGAATGTCCCATGAGGTACTGAGGAGAAGTTATAAAAATCATAGATGATAATTTCCCTAACCCAAAGAAGGAGATGCCTATTGTCTTAATAGGGTCTTATTGCTGTTAAGAGACACCATAAAGCAACTCTTATAAGGGCAAATATTTTATTGGGGCTGGATTACATTTGTAGAGGTTCAGTCCATTATCATCATGGCAGGAAGCATGGCAATGTTCAGGCAGACATGTTGCTAGTGAAGGAGCTGAGAGTTCTGCATCTTGATCCCAAGACAGCCAGAAGGGGACTGGTTCTTCTGCACTGGCTGTAGCCTGAACATAAAAGGAGACCTCCACAGCCCATCCCCCATTGATACACTTCCTCCAACGAGGAAGGTTGGAGGTTACACCTATTCCAATAAGGCCACACCTCCTAAAAGTGTCACTTCCCATGGATCAAGCATATTCAAACTAACATACCTATCAAGATACAAAAAGCATACAGAATATCAAATAGACTGGACCAGAAAAGAAATTCACCATAATACATAACTATTAAAAACAGTAGCTGTACAGAACATAGAAAAAAATGCTAAAAACTAAGGCAAAAAGTAGCATACAAAGACATACCTATTAGAATAACACCTGATTTCTTTACAGAGACTATACATGTCAGAAGTGTCTGGATGGATGTTCTACAAACTCCAAGAGACCACAGATACTAGCTTAGACTACTATACCCAGCAAAACTTTCAGTCACAGTAAATGGAGAAAGAAAGACATTGTTCAATGATTAAACCAAATTTAAGCAGTATCTGTCTACAAATCCAGCTCAATGGAAGGTGCCAAAAGGAAGACTTCAACCTGGGGAGGTTACCCACACCCATAAAACCACCAGGAATAAATAATCTCAGACCAGCAAATCAAAAGATGGTGGGGGGGAGACCCCCCACCCCCCACCCCCGCACTGGAACAACAATTTAATGGGAATCAACAATCACTGCTCACTGGTAAATCTTACCATTAGCTGTCTCAGTTCTTCAGTAAACTGTCAAAGACTAAGAGATTTGGAAACAGGATCCATCCTTCTGCAGCATCCAAGAAACACACCTCGACATCAAGGATAGACGTCACCTCAGGGTAAAAAAATGAAGAAAGATATTCTAATCAAATGGACCCCAAGCCAGTGTAGCCACTTAAATATCTGATAAAGTTGACTTGAGGCCAAAACTAATCTGGAGAGACAGAGAAGGACACTTATACACTCATCCAAGGAAAATCCACCAAGAGTACACGTAATTCTTTTTTTTTTTTTAAAGATTTATTCATTATTATATCTAAGTACACTGTAGCTGTCTTCTGACACACCAGAAGAGGGCATCAGATCTCATTACAGATGGTTGTGAGCTACCATGTGGTTGCTGGGATTTGAACTCAGGACCTTTGGAAGAGCAGTCGGTGTTGCTCTTAACCGCTGAGCCATCTCTCCAGCCCCCCACGTAATTCTTAACATCTATGCACCAAACACAAGGGCATCCAAGTTTAAAAAAAAAAAAAAACACCATTACAGTGTAAATCACATATTGACCGTCACACACTGACAATGGGAGACTTCAATACCCCACTCTCACCAATAGACAGGTCATCCAGAAAAAACTAACCAGAGAAGTGCTGGAGTTCAATGATGCCATAAACCAAATCTTACATAGTTACAGAACATTTCACCCAAACATAAAAGAATATACCTTCCTCCCTATAGCTAATGGAACATTTCTTTTTCTTGATTTTCATACACAAAAATGTACATTAAGCCTCTGGAAAGGTAGTTGAACTCTTGAAAGAAAAGGTTACCTGTATTTGTATGTGTAAACTAAAAGTCTTCTCAGGGCACCGACTAGTGTGGGTATGTGCAAGAACTGGGCCTACCAATTATATTCTTGGGAGGAAGAGGACTAAACAAATATATGTTATATTAGGAGATAAAAGTTATAGATAAAAATCAGTCAGGATAAGCAGAACCACACGGGATGTGGAGTAGAAGTCTCCACTGTCTTAGATGAGATGTCTCTTTAGTAAGAGGTTGTATGAGCATAAACACCTGGAAGCCATTGGCCGGCTTTAGTGCCATAGAGCAGAGAGAGGTTCTCAACCAGTGGGTGGAGACAGACCCCTTACAGTCTCATATCAGATATTCAGCATATGAGATATTCACATTATGGTTCATAACAGTAACAAAATTACTGTTATGAAGTAGCAGCAAAAATAAATTTTATGCTTGGGTGGATCACCACAATATAAGGAATTGTATTAAAGGGTCACAGCATTAGGAAGGTTGAGAACCACTGCTGTAGAGAGTATTCTAGGCAATAGGAAGCCAGCATGGAGGCCTTCAGGTAAGTGAATGCTCCCTGCATTTCTCCCTGCAAATGTCTCTGGATTCTCCACCCCTACACACTCCTCACCCCTACCCCTGGCACTACTCTCCAGTGAAATCCCCCTAGAGTTGAGAAGTTTCTCCTGACACGGCTTGTTATTTCATAGCTCAAACTTTGAAGATAGTTTTATTTGTTGATTTCCTGGGTCATAAGTGATTTATACAACAGTAATGCACACCTCTTAGATAGACAGTAAAGTGGGGTGTCTTATCTTAAAACTAAGGATTTGTTCTTCCTCCACCCCCACAGAGCACATTACAGGCTTTTCTCCCTGTGCTGTGTAGCATGGCCATTTAGGACGACAGGAATGTGGACAATATTATTCCTGGGACAATATGTGTGTGTAAACAGAGAAATGAAATGCACTGCTTTATGTGTGCATTAAAATGAAGGACACATTTTACACTCAGTGTTTGCAGTCAGGTAGCAGAGTATACAGGCATCACTGAATTTTTTTCACCCTTGTGTTTCTGGGAAATTGAATCAGGACTTTGAACTTGCCAGGCAAACACTCTTATCACTGAGCTACATCGTCAAAGCTCTCTTTATTTTATTATTGTTATTTTTATTATTGTTAGTGTATATGTGCAATGGTACATGTGTGTGGGCCCACTCTGTGGAGTTGGTATTCTCCTTCTGCCTTTACATGGGTTTTGGGGATCAAATTCCAGGTGTGCACTGTAAACCTCTTTACCCGTAAACCTTCCTGCTTGCTCCACTCTTTTTCCTCTTTGTTTTTGAGGTAGGTTCTCACTAAACCACTCAATCTGACCTTGAGCTCACCCTGTAGCTTAAATGGCCTTGAATTTGTAAGTCCCCTGCCTCAGCTTCCTGAGTAGGTGGGGATTACACTGTTCCACTAAACCTGCCTTAGTGTTTTAATAATCAGGAAAACCTAAGTATTATTTTTAAAGTCTATTGTACCAACCCAATAATATGATTCTGAGATTTAATAAGATAAATCACAATGGAAGCTTTTAGTATTTTTTGAGGGAGAGAGAGAGAGAGCACGAGCGAGCAGCGAGCAATAGTTCACGGAGGTGGTGTGTATACCTAGGGCCCAGCCTGTGGAGATGGTTTCGTGGGCGTGAAGTGTTCTCCAAGCTTATGAAGTTGCACATAGTAATTATGCACCTTTTAAAAATGCCAGTCATACTACAATAAAGCAATTGAAAAAGAAAGAAAGAAAAAAAAGACAAAAGCTGGGCTTGGTAAGACAGGCTTGTAATCCTTCAGGAGACTAAACCAAGAGATCATCACCAAGTTCAAGGCCAGGTTGAGCTATGCATGGAAACACTGATTAAAAAAAAAAAAGATGGAGAAGTAGATGGTACATAGATAGATAGGTAGATAGGTAGATAGATAGCAGACAGACAGACAGAAAGGTAGGTATGTAGGTAAATGGATAGATGGATACATAGATAGCAGACAGACAGACAGTTTGGAGCTGAGTGTGTAGGTGGGCAACGCTCTGAAAGGCCTGCAAAGCATGGATTCTGACTAGCAGGGGTTGTGTAGAACACGGAGACTTGAGGATCCCCACGCACAGTGTAAGCACCAAGGCTGAGAATGTGCACACCTGACAGTGTGCAGGTTGGCACAGGACTGAGAAACTCTCACAGTGGGCATGAGAACTGGTGTTTAAAGTTTTTTACAGTTCTAGGAAAGGTGCCAAGGCATAAGGATGTCTGTGCCAATCTGGAGATGGTCCAGTGCATTAGATGGGCTGAGCAGGAAACCTATCTTTTCTTATTCTTGGGAGTCACTCCTCAGTTCTTCCTTCAGACAAAGTCTGGGAAGCAATGAGCAGTCCCTTCCCTTGGGGGAGATGCCAGCAGCTCAGGAGAAGAGGATGCTGTATTCCTTCCTTATGACTGCCGTGACAGACTACCAAAAATGTAACAATAGTACAGATAGGCGCAGACATTGAGGTCCCAAACAGCTCTCACTAGAGTAAAATCAAGCTGCAAACAAAGTCACATTTCTTTAGCAAGCTGTTGGGGAAATCTGTCCTCTTGCCTTCCCCAGCTTCTGGGGGCAGCCTGCACTCCTTGGCTCCCAATCCCTTCTATTACCTTCAAAGCCAGTCTCAAATCCCTCTTTCTACTTCTTTCCTTGTGTCTCCTTTTCAGATTCTGACTCTTCTGCATCATTTATTTAAGCATCCTTGTGGTGATGTTGGACCACCTAGAGAGTCGTCTCCTCATCTTGAGATCTTTAGCTAGAACAATGTCTGCAAAGTCCCCTTTCCTTGTAAAGGCATATTTATGAGTTCTTGAGATTGGAAAATGGACATGTTTGGGGACCACCGTTTTCCTAACAGACCAAGTTAGAATCTTTTAGCCATCGCTGTCACAAAGCTTTTCTCTTAACTGTTTGGGTTTGGCTTCTAAATACATTGCTGAGTGGTGTTTGCTCAAGTTGATTCCTGCCGTGTCTAGCCTTGAACCTATATGCTATGATGTCACGTGTCCCAGCCTCATCCAACCCCAATTCCTCCTCAGCGCTATAACTCTGCTGCTCAGAGAGGAAGCAGTGTAAGCAATGGCATTAAATGTCAGTGAGGGTTAGGTTAAGGTAAGATGTAGGCTGGAGAGTCAGGAGGAATGTCGGAATGCGGAATGCGGCAGTCAGCCAAAAGCAGGCAGCAGGAGCTACAGGTTTCCAGGGTACTGGCTGTGGATGCTGGCTATGTTCACTTCCTAGGTTATCTCAAAGTCACCATGAACTGGGTGTCCTAACATGAGTGTGTTCTCTCTTGGTGCAAGGGGCTGGAAGACAGAAAGTACGGGGCTCCAGGAAAGTCTCCGTCCCACACACATTTTTTGTTCTTTCTGTCTGGTGGCAGCCCACAGATTCCTTGGCTGTGTCTTTGATTCCGTTTTCCACTTTCCCCTTTTCTGTTTCTCTCTTTTTCTATGCTCTCCTCTTCTAAGGACATTAGTATTAGCTTTAGCACCCACATTAAACGCAGCATGATTTCATAATGAGATTTTTTTTTTCTTTGTAAGGTGGGGTTGGGGGGAGGCGTAAGGGTTTAGACAAATTCTAAAAGAGCTGCAACCCTTCTGAGATTCTTAACTAACTACATTTTCAAAGGCCCTGTATTTTTCAGATATGGTCTCATTCTGAGCCCCTGGGGGACTTGGGTTGGAAGAAGGTAGTACTCAGCTCTCTGTGATGGCTTTGTTTCTCTGCAGTGTGTTATTTTCCCACACACCTGCCAACTTCCCACATACTCAGCTTGAGTTCGGTTGTTGACACAGTTAAAGCACCTTACATGAAAACGGGTAACAAAGTTCGGCACACACACATGAATGTAGCAACACGACAAGTTTGGGTGTGGATTTAGGAGAATGTTTCCTGTCCCTTAAGAGTTCTAGGAAGAAGCCAACATCATAGTTGGTCCATAAGGTCACCTTGCGGTAAAGCAAGGCACCCTGGAGGATGGATTTGAGCTCCATATTTCCTGGATTCCACGTTTCATACAAGCTCCAACCAAGCATCTTTCCACTTCCTGGCTCCCAGATGACAGTAGTTGCAGCTCTTAATAAGTTTGGAAGAATGCCAGGCGGTGGTGGTGCACAACTTAAATCCCAGCACTTGGGAGGCAGAGACAGATGGATTTCTTGAGTTTGAGGCCAGCCTGGTCTACAGAGCCAGGGATGTACACAGAGAAACCCTGTCTCAAGTATAAAACAAAGCACACACAAACGTTTGGAAGGAAAGACTAGGCAGTTGGACTTGAGAATCAAGCTCTGCAAGGAGCGCGGAGCCTTTTTCCTCCTCAGCAAGTTTGAGAATGTGGATTCCCCGGTGCTTTGTGCTTTGGCTGCACTCAAAACCTCCTGCATGCTGACTCTTCTTGTATAGCCCCCCTTTCACATCGATTCTCTCCCTGGCTGTTTGTGAGAGCCAAGGCACCTGTGGAAATATGTCAGTAGCTCGCCAGCGAAGACAAGACAGGTCAGCAAAAAGTCAAAAGAAATAAGGCACCAATACACAGGGAGCCAGATTAGCAGGCTTGCAAAGTGGCCACCTGCAAGCACCCCCCAACTCCGCACCCGCCCCTCCCCCCGTGTGGAAGGAGGGGCCTGTCCAACTTTGATGTTGACATGAAATAAAGATGACAGGAGCTGGAGTCATTTCAAAGGCTGAGAAAGCACTTTCAAAAGGTCCTTTCGTCTCTCTGCAAGACTAGTTTAAAAGTTGGGAAGGGAAGATTAAGAAGTGTGATGCAATTCTCTGGCATCTTCCCTGAACATCTTATTCCAGGTCACTGTAGACAGAACAAAGAAGTAATAATTGCTTCTACACAGAGCTAGAGTATTTCACTTAATTTTTTTTTTCTTTTTGAGAGCTGATGGTGGCAGAGGCAATGTGTTTTTGTTTTTTTGTTTGTTTGGTTTTTTTGGTTTTTGTTTTTGGTTCGTTGGTTGTTTTGTTGTTGTTGTTGGGGTTTTTGTTTTGTTTTATTTTGTTTTGAGAAAGAGTCTTACTGTGCAGCAGAAGCTGATATCAAAGTCTCTGTATAGGCCAGGTGTCTCCAAACTTTGTGATCCTCCTGCTTCAATTTTTTAAGGGCTAGAATTACTGGTTTATGGCACTAGGCAGGAAATGAGAGAAAGAGAGAAAACCTGAGTGTAAAGAACACTCTAGATTTTATTTTATTTTCCCCAGGAACCCTATGATTTGAGCATAATTCTCAGCAAGGGGAAGCAAAGCTTGTGGAAGATGAATGTCTTTTCTAAGTCCATGCAGTAAGGAGAGTATTGACAGTTTTTAGCCTGTAACCCAGTGCTTTCTCCCCACTTTCTAACCCTTAATAGGCTGAGAGAAGGAAAGGAGAGAGCCGAGCACACTCGGGGTGAGTAATACTGAGTCACAGTAATGGTGATGCTAAGATTATGAGGCTACGTGACTTAAGTATCTGGCTGTCTGCCAGAGCTTAGAGGCATCTTGGCCATGTATCTTGCAGACCGGCTCAGGCTGCTTCATGTGATGGCTGGGTTGCAAAGCAGCAAGAATGAAGAAGAAGAGCCCCACTGCATGAGTACCTTTCAAGCTGTTGATTAGACAAGGCAAGTCATGTGGCCACATCTGGATTCAAGCATAAATAGGCAGGAGTTCTCTTGAGATCCTATGCAATCTTATGTTTTATGTTTCCCCAATCAGCTACAAAAGAAGCCTTTGAATCTTAGTTATTTTGTGTGTCTCTGCCTTGGGCCTTTTCACCTTCAGTTCTATTTTCATCAGTCATTTACCATTTCCTCAAGATGTATGAATACATAAAAGATGAATGAACAGGCAGCTATTAGTTTGCCATTTAAGGACACTGATGACAACGGGTAAGGATTGGTTATCTTCTCCATCGGGATCCTGACCCAGATATTTTGTTTGTTTGTTTTTGTTTTTAGAGACAGGGTTTCTCTTTGTAGTATTGGCTGTCCTAGAGCTCACTTTGTAGACCAGGCTGGCCTCAACTCAGAGATCCACCTGCTTCTGTCTCCTGAGTGCTCCGATCAAAGACATGTTCCACCACTGCAGGACTTGGCCCTGATATTTTTTATAATCTCACTTGTAACTCTGTATCTTATGCTGATCCAACCTGGACTGGCCACCTCCTTTTCAGATCTATCAACTATTTGTAACTATTTCCCAAGTTCAGACACTTGTCTATTTACATTCCTATCTTTGCGTATTTTCTGTTCCTTAACAGAATACCTGAGACCATCTCTCTAGCCCTTTCTGTGAATTCTTTAATGTTGCTTCATATTGCAAACTCTCCATCCAGAGGTTGCTGCAGTTCTGATCATTTACTGTTGACTGCTTCTCAGAGAGAAACCCTTTAGGATGTGGGCATTGATTGCATATTGATATTTGTATGTATGCATTACATACTGTCTTTTAAATTTTTATTTATTATTTTGTGTGTGGATGATGGGGGACACAGATGTGCTGTGGTGCACACGTGGAGGCAGAGGACAATGTTGTGGAGATGGTTTTCTTCTTCCTCCTTTATGCAGGTTCTGGGGATCCAACTCACTTGATCAGGTTTACAAAACAAACACTTTTATTTGCTGAGCCTTCTCCTTGGGACCTAGACCAGTGGTTCTTAACCTGTGGGTTGCAACCCCTTTGTTGGGGTCAAATGACCCTTTCATAGAGGTCACCTAAGACCACAGGAAAACACAGATGTTTATGCTATGATTCATAACAGAAGCAAAATTAGTTATGAAATAGCAATGGAATAATGTTATTGGTGGCGTCACCACAATGTGAGGAACTGTGTTAAAGGGTCACAGCATTAGGAAGGCTGAGAACTACTGCTCTAGGCAGTTCATGGATCCACGCCCATGTCTCCCTCACCTAGGTCCTAGTCCAAGCTATCATCCTCTCTCCTGAATCATTTAACAGATCTGACCTCATAAGTCTCCCATGTTGACTTTGTCCCGTACCCATTCCATTCAATCACATCACTTCCTCAATTCATTGTTGAAATGCTTTGATAGCTTATTGTTCTTGAAGACTGAATTCATGGCTTTGCTTAGGATTCTCTAACTTCTTGCCCAAGACTGCTAATACTCAGGGATCCACTCTAGTCACACTAGTTTGTTTAATTGTTTTTTGTTTTGTTTCATTCTTCTCACTGTCGAATGCACTGGGTGTTCATGATTCTTTGTGGCCTCTTGTTGAATCCATTTGGATGGAGCACATTCCTGAATCAGATGTCGAAGTCAGCCATAGTCAAAGGAGCAGGGTCACATGACATGATAACCGAGGCCAACAGAGCTTGTTTTTGTTGCCTATAGGAGGGAGTGATGGATGGAGAGGATGTCTATCCTAAAGGGTCATCTGGATAGACTAAGTACTTTTTGCTCCCAAGAAGCAGTGGGGCAGAAGTAGAGTGTACCTCCTCAAGCAACAGGATAGATGGGTTCTTTTCCTCTTTAAGGCCACATCTTGGTGGCTTCCATTGCCTTAGCCAAATCAATAAATCTGTGATCCCCACCCCTGCTTGTTCTAAATTGGCCCCATTTCTGTATTTGTCATAAGAAAATCATAGCAATGATGTTTAATCAGATGGAAACATATCGATCAGCAAAAAAAAAAGGAAACTCCATGAGGGAATGGATGTGGCCTTCAAAG
Source organism: Mastomys coucha (assembly GCF_008632895.1). Classification (NCBI taxonomy): domain Eukaryota; kingdom Metazoa; phylum Chordata; class Mammalia; order Rodentia; family Muridae; genus Mastomys; species Mastomys coucha. The sequence goes on from NW_022196910.1 coordinate 21,513,378, forward strand.
GGAAAGATTGGAGATCTCATGGAAACCAGGACATTATTTTAGAATTCACTCTTGTTCAAATTTGTGTGTGTGTGTGTGTGTGTGTGTGTGTGTGTGCATGCTCATATGTGTGAAAAGGCACATGTATGAGTAGGTGTATGTGCATATGAATATAGAGGCCATGAGGAACACCATCTACCTCCTTTGAGATGAGATCTCTCATCAGCCTGCAATTTATAATTCAGATAGATTGGCTGGCCTGTGATTCTCCTGCCTCTGCCTCCCAACACCAGTATTACAAACATGAGCCACTGTGCCCGGTATTTTCCTGTTGTAAACTGAAGAGGGGAACAAACTTGACTCTAGGCCAGAAGACTATTGCCATATGAGGATGTGAGACTAAAGTTACTATATTTTACAATTAAAAAGTGAAAAAGAGCCAAGAAATTAAACTTCTGATGCAAGTGTCCTGCTATTTGAAAGTTAAATGATGCAGACTTTGAAAACACTTGCCCAATGCTTCTGAGTGGCCGTTCTATGACTTCTGTGTCAACTCCCTAGGTTCTTTTGTAGTTAGTTTGTGTGTGGTGTTTGTAAACGAGACAGGCCACAATAAAACAGGGCCATAGAGTGTGACTGTTTAAGTGGTCCCCTACACAGATATCCTTTAGGGTATCACTGTAAAGAACTATGATGTATAGGTAGCCACAAGCCACTTTTGATGACTGAAGCTTGAAATAGTTTGCAAGTCTAAACATAAACAACAGATTTCCAAAACTTTACAGAAAAAACAAGAATGTACAGTATCTTATTATTAATTTTATGGGCCAACTAGTGAGATGTCTCAGTAGGTAAAGGCTCCTGCTGCCTAGCCCGATGACTAGAGTTTAAAAATCAGAACCAGGGGCTGGAGAGATGGCTCAGTGGTTAAGAGCACTGGCTGCTCTTCCAGAGGTCCTGAGTTCAAGTCCCAGCAACGACATGGTGGCTCACAACCATCTGTAATGAGATCTGATGCCCTCTTCTGGTGTGTCTGAAGACAGTGACAGGACCCACAGGGTGGAAGGAAAAGGACTCCTGGAATTTATTCTCTGACATATGGAGATGGTTATATGTAAAATACATGTTTAATATAAAATATGTTTTTTAAGGAATCTCCTCTTGCATTCCTCTCTTTTTAACATGTCTACTACATCTGTGGCTTGCATCACATTTCCTGTGAACAGCACCACTTCAGCAGCTGCATGGAAAGTAATGTTTCTGTTTTGTCACACAACTTAGAAACTCACACATGTCCCTCATGCCTCTTTTCCAGATGGTATATCTTAAAGAAGTGATGCTCATTTCTGAGAGGCTAGGTGAGCACGATCCTATGTGCAAATTTCCCTGATGTCCTGAAATCAAGATTTCTTCATCTTTTACCTATGAAAAGTCAGAGAGTTTATTCATTTTTGACTACCTCAGCTGGTAGGTTTTAGAGAGCAGGGGCAGCCACTTGTGCCTAAAACAAGAGTCTTTGCAGACTCTTGTTAGGATGCTCTATCCACAGGAAGTGTGTGAGGTTGTGGAAATGGAGCCCCCAGCCCTTCGACATGCTGCAAACATGAGCCACTGAGCTTCATCCTTAACCTTTCATGTCATTGTGTAATTGTCACTTCCCTGTTCCTGTCACTTACAAAATCCTCTCCGATCTGAACAGTAACATGAAGGCTTCTAAAACATCTAAGTATTGGGCAGCCATTAATGACTGACTCAGCACTGAAGGGAGCCGTCATGTCACGCTTAGGGTGCCGGAAGAGGCTGGCTGCGGTTGAGGTGGAATGAGACCTCTGGAGGACGCAATGGACTTAGAGTTTTCTCAAGCTAAAATGCATCCAACCTTCTGTTTTTAATCACACATTTTCTTTTAGATTTATGAATGCTTTGCCTGCATGCATGACTGCATACCACATGCACGCCTGGTCCCTGAGGAAATAGTGAGCCTCCACGTGGGTGCTGGCACTCAAGGGACAACGAATGCTCCTAACCACTGAGCCAACTCCGCAGCCCCCAGGATTCAACTTTCTTTATAAGATGTGAATGCATGACTTGCAAGCTAACTCCTGCCCGTTCACCTTCTTTCTATAAGTGAGAAGCACAAAGCCCCCAAACCCATCTCTAAGCTTCCCGAGTTTAGGTGAAGCTGCCTGGGAATGTCTGCTCCTTTCGCTGTAGTAGCATGTAAAGATCCGACTTTCACTTGACTTGTAAAAGTAGATTCTATGTCCCCAAATGATCCTCCTTTCTGTTGCCTCCTGGTAAATAAATACATCACTGTGACTATTTCAGGGCACTTTGACATCACCTTGATCTACAAAAGGCACTCCCAAAGCCTGAAGCCATTGCTGACATCTGTAAAACACAAGCCTCCACATTTGCCCGATAAGGTGAGTCAGATTTTTTCTTCTTCTTTTTTTAAATAATTATTTATTTATTTTATGTATATGTATACACTGTAGCTGTCTCCAGACACACCAGAAGAGGACATCGGATCCTATTACAGACAGTTGTGAGCCACCATGTGGTTGCTGGGAATTGGACTCAGGACCTCTGGAAAAGCAGTCAGTGCTCTTAGCCACTGAGCCATCTCTCCAGCCCCAGATTTTCCTCAGTCATCTTAGACCAGTGGTTCTCAACCTGTGTGGGTCTTAACCCCTATGGGGGGGTTGCATATCAGATATCCTGCATATCAGATATTTGGTTATAACAGTAGCAAAATTACAGTTATGAAATAGCAACAAAAATAATTTTCTGGTTGGGGATCCCCACAACATGAGGAACTGTATTAAAGCATCGAGATATTAGTAAGGTTGAGAAGCACAGGCTTAGACATTTAGCCAGGTATAGTGAAGTGTGCCTATAAGTTCAGGACCCAGGAAGCTGAGGCAGGAAAATTATGGGCTCTGGGTCTACACAGTGAGTTCCAGACCAACCTCAGATGTATTAAGCAGCTCTTGTCTAAAAAAGAAAAGCATATTTTTTTTTTGTTTTTGTTTTTGTTTTTCTTTCTGTTTTCATGTAGCGAGGTAGTGAGCTTAAGGAACTTGAAAGATCTTCGAGAGCATCTACGTGAATGGTAGTTATTAATGGTAGCATATGAGAGTGTTTGTAAGATACGGCTTTATAGAATTATGGCAAACATTTTGAATATCCCGAATTCGTATGAATTTCTTCACAATTATTTAATGCCTTTAGGCCAAGCTATCTCGCTTCCCTGGTTTTCATTAACCATAACTTCTGAAAAGAGCTTCAGTCTCTCCCCGTTGTTCCTTGATATCAATCCCTCTTCTGAAGGTGCTAAGGAAAAGCTGGCCACCTACAAAAGAAAGCATAGGCTGCTGGAGTTCACGGCCCAGAAGAAAGATGGAAGTGCAGAGCGCGCCCTGTTTCCATCTGGCAGGCTGAGGGGGCTTTTTTTCTTCTTCACATTTTCCTAGTTATTTTTGGTTCCAACATAGACGGGGTTGGCTTGAGAAAGCCAGTGAGCCCGTGGTGGAGTCTGTCTCTGATGAGGGACGACCAGTTCATGCTTTCTGATTAGCCCAGACCTCTGTAGCTCCTCTCATCTACAGCTGGGCAATGTTTAATTCAAATTGCCATAGAAACTTGGTACTGGTAAACTTCTGGTTAATATAAGTCATGTCTAGGAATGGCCTTCACTTTATTTATGAATGGGCCAACCTGTGCTTATACTTGCTTCTTTCTCATACGTGGGGGCTTCAAAGTCTGTGGCCCTTTCATGCTCATAGAATGTAAACCATGGGGAAGCAGACAATAATGTAGCATGTTCACAACCAAGAAAAGAATTCCTTGTATCTATTTTAAAAGACTGGAAGGATACATGCCTAATATTTCATATTGAATGTTAATACATATATTCATATTGAATTTGTTAATATATTCATGTTGAATATATTAACAAATATACTCATGTTGAATATATTAGTAAATATATTCATGTTGAATATATTAGTAAAAGAATTATAAAGGCTTTGCCTACGTGTGTGCACACACACACACACACATACACACACACACACACACACACACACACACACACACACACAGGTGTCTGCTTGGTTCCTGTGGAGGCAGGAAGAAGGCATTGAATCCCTCAGAATGAGAGTTACGGACAACAGTTGTAACCTTCCATGTAAGTGGGAGTACTAGGAACCAAACACCAGGCCTCTGCCAGACCAGCAAGTGTTTTTAACTGCGGAGCTATCTCTCCATCATCAAATGAATATATTACTTTAAAAAATTATATGAGTACAATATAGCTATCTTCAGACACATTAGAAGAGGACATCTGATTCCATTACAGATAGATGGTTGAAAGCCACCATGTGGTTGCTGGAAATTGAATTCAAGACCTCTGAAAGAGCAGTCAATGCTCTTAACTGCTGAGCCAGCTCTGAATATATTACTTTTAAAATAAGAAGAAAAAAGGTATTTGTGAATTTTGTAATATTAGTAGAAAAACCAAATCAAGAACAAAAGACTAGACTTTTTGTTTTTGTTTATTTTTTTGGTTTTGTCTTTGTCTTTTGTGAGCCAGTGACTAAAGCACAGGTTGGACCAGACCAGCACTTCACCACTGAACTACATCCCAAGGCAGGACTGCACTTCTGAAAGTCTGAGTGCTATTGTTTATGCTCTTTCCTGTTGTGAAATCTGTCACCTTCCAACAACTTTGAGTAAGGATGGTCTGTGCACAAAAGCCTTCCTGTCTATTCTTAGCCAAGACTAATACAGTCACCTGACACGTTCACAAATGGTTCAAAGCAATCAGCCTCGTCTCCTCTAATTTCTGATGTAACTCTTGACATCACCAATTTCTCAAGATGCTTCTTCCCTTAAAAAAAAAAAAGTTCAAGGTTGACCTGGAGAGAATAATGAATTAGCTTCTCAACTGTGACTATTTTCTTTTCCTTCTTTGATATACAGTTTTCTTTAATTTATGGGTTCTAATAATTTCTTACATTCCTTTGCATTACATTTCTAAGGAAAAAATGTTATGACATGACATTTTCAGGGAAGGCTGTTTTTCTTTCTTCCCAACAACTTGAACTTTCATGAGAATATCTGATGGTATTTGGAGATGTCAGTGTGCTTTAATAAATATGCCATTGAGTTGCCTACTTTTGAAACTGTACAGATAATTCACAGACTGATGTCTGACATATAGGAAACTATTTTTTCTAGCCCAACATTTCTTGTGATTGGCTTTCTCTAATGGCCTGACATGAAAAGTACACTTTACCTCTGGGCATTAATTTATTGTTGATATCAACTATGCCCTGCCCTAAGTTACTCTGTGTTGTATAAAACAATGGCTTTTCAGGTTGTGGCTTGCCTGAGAGAGTCCATTTACAAGCAGCATTGGATTCTATTTGAAGATGGAAGATGACTCCATACCTTGGTGGAATCGTAGATACCACCATCTGTCTAGGAGCAATCACGAGGCATAGTCTGTGTCTTAGTTAGGGTTTTACTGCTGTGAACAGACACCATGACCAAGACAACTCTTATAAGGACATTTAATTGGGGCTGGATTATAGGGTCAGAGGTTCAGTCCATTATCATCAAGGCAGGAATATGGCAACATCCAGGCAGGCATAGTTCAGGAAGAGCTGAGAGTTCTATATCTGTATTTGAAGGCTGTTATCGGAATACTTGCTCCCAGGCAGCTAGGATGAGGTTCTTAAAGCTCACACCCACAGTGCCACGCCTACTCACAAAAGGCCACACCCACTCAAACAGGGCCACACCTTTTAATAGTGCCACTCCTGCTGAGCATATACAAACCATCACAGCTTGATGAAAGGTAGAAAGAGTGCCACCCTGTATTTATCAGGGTAAACTGGGAGGCATATTAAAATCCCATTAGGGATGGCTGCAGAGATAGTTGTTAAGATGACTAGCTCTTTACCCAGAGGACCTGGATTCAATTCCCATTCCACATGGTGGCTCAACTCCAGTCCCAGGGGATCTGATGTCCTCTTCTGGCTTCTACAGCCACCACAGATATGTGGTGCCCAGACAAACACGAAGACAAGATACCCATACACGTGAATACATTTTATTTTTTTTTAAGATTTATTTATTATTATATGTAAGTACATGGTAGCTGTCTTTAGACACACCAGAAGAGGGTGTTAGATCTCATTATGGAAGGTTGTGAACCACCATGTGGTGGCTGGGATTTGAACTCAGGATCTTTGGAAGAGCAGTCAGTGCTCTTACCCACTGAGCCATCTCACCAGCCCCGTGAATACATTTTTTTAAAATTGCATTTAGAAAATGAGGCTTGAGAAATTATTAGACATCCTGGACTTCAGGGTTCAGTCCCCTTGCCTGGACCCTACAAAGAGAAGGACATGTAGCAATACAAAGGTGATGTCCTCGCTGACATGTCCCCTGACTATCTAATGTACACATCAAGGTATCCACAGGCAAAGAGCTCCTGATTGTTACACGGGCTTCAGCTTGGGTCTCATCCCAGCGCTGAACTTGGACTGCTGCCTGTCCTTCTGTCCATCTGTCCCTCTGCCCAGAGTCCTGCTGTACACTCTCTGCAGTCCTGCACATTTCTTTGGCAATGTCATCCAACCCTGAGGCTTTCCTCAAACCTGTGAACCCCAGCCTGACCTCACAGCAGCGTCTCTGACAGCTCCGCAGTACTCTCTGCTGTCATTTCTACTAACCTGAATACATTTGCGCATCCTCTTCAACTTCCTGTTCTGCCTGATTCTACCACCATAGATACATTTGTGCATCCTCATCAATATCCTGTTCTGCCACTCAAGCTTCTGAAACTCCTTAAACTCTGTTGTGGTCTGTGCATCCCTTTGTAACCTAGGTTTATAGAGATAAACATGTTTACTATGGGATAAATAGCATGTAATCTTAGAATTAATATTAGAAGTTTAGATTGGAATAAAAGAATATGTATTTGCCTCAGTTGGCTATCAAGGAAATCAGAACTTTGACAAATTGCTGCCAGTGAAACCAATTATTTATTGTTTGTCACTAAATTCTGATATTGTGGAAGGTCACAAAGGTGTTTTGTTTCTAACATAGCATGTTTATGACACTTATTTAAGAAGTGATGTTTCTTTTCACAGACTTAAATATCAATGTTTTTAATGACTTTACTCACAATTTCCATACTGGGAACAACCTAAATGTCCATTAGTTTGGTGACTAGATAAAAAGACAGCATCCCTTACTGATAAGAAGAAATGAGCTTCTGAGGTGCTAAAACAATTGAACACACCCAGGCATGGTGGCTTACTCCTGTAGTCCCAGCACCTGAGAGGCCAAAGCAGTAGGACAGCAAGAAGGTGGGCTGGGTTGTGTAGCAGTAGTCACAATGACGAATATCCAAAACGTTCAGCTAAGCAAGAAAAACCAGGCATGGAAGAGCATATAAGGTACAACTCCAATTTTGTGTGACTCTAGAAAAGTCCTCAGGGCAGAGTGGGGAATGCTCACAAAGAGGAAGAGGAAAATTTAGAGGGGCGATAAAAACATGTTGCATCTCACCACCAAATGGTCACCAGAAATGAACGTAAATTATAGCTCAAAAGAATTGACATGTCTGAAAACCATTGTAATAAGAGCACAGTTTCCGTGCAGGGTCAAGCGAGCAGAGGTTTACATGTGAGCAGAGGTTTACATGTGAGCAGAGGTTTACATGCTAGCTGCATATTTGGGTACCAAAGCAAAGGACGGAATTTTGCTGGATATGTGACCACATGAAGGAGAGACTTGGCTGCATCACCAAACCAGTGCACTTTCTCTTTGAAGTGGTACAGGTGAAGGAATGATCTCTCTCTTATTTTCTTAGTTTTACATATTTCCATCGTGCTGGCAACCAGAGTCTGGCACACGCTAGGCAAGTGCTAAACCACGGAACTAGATTTTTTTAAGCATCACGCTTTTTAAACCATGCTTATCCCGTTCAATGCATTAACTATCTGATCTCAATCTCACGGAAACGATTCCTACGCAGTTTGTGCACCCGTGGAGAGTCAGTCATGTGGTTGGGACTTTTTTTTTCTTCCATGTTTGTTCATTACTTCTTTAGGCTTTTTATTTGTGTCTACTAATTATTTGAAAAAGAATAAAACTACACTTTCTCATTTCGCCTCTGCCTTTTCCAAAATTTATTTCCCTGAAGATGGTGCCCAGGCCTGTGGACTATCACACTCTGTCAGCTCTGTTTAGTGTCTTTGCTAGCAAATTGCATTTTTTAGCCAAGTCTGAGATTTTGATTAATGTATGCTGTGGAAGGTCTGGGAGGAGAAAAGGGAAGGGAGAAATGTAATTATAATCTCAAACAAACAAACAAACAAAAACCAAAGTAAAAAAGAAAGAAAGAAAGCTATTAACAGACAGGGAGAGAAGAATGATGGATGGATGGATGGATGATGGGTGGATAGATGGACAAATGGATGATGGATGGGTGGATGGACAGACAGAAGGAGGAAAGCTTCTGAAGAGATTCACTGATCTTATATTAACTAGTTCAGTAAGCAGTTCTGAGAAGACACAAGAACGAGCTTGAAGCTGCAGGTGTGAGGTTTTTTTGTTGTTTTGTTTTGTTTTGTTTTGTTTTGTTTTCATATCCAAAAGATGTTTGTGTCAAGAAAAACATAGTCGTTTGACTTGGGATTTAAAAACATTTTCTTTAAGAGCTATCCATTAAAAGCCCAATATTTTTCAGGGGTTGTCATGCAGGGTTCTAAGTCTAGCACATGAGACGCAGAAGCAGAAGCATTGTGAGTTAGAGACTTGCCTTTAGCTGAGTGATTGAATCTCAAAACAATTTAAGTTTGTTAAAAATTTAAGGCTATTTAAAATAGATTTAACCCACCAATAATCCCTATTAAGGTAACAGTTTTGTATCTTCTCTGTGACGGACTCAGATTTAGCTGACTACACTTGATAATTAGACTTCTGTACAATTTAATGAACTAAATTTTACAAATTTTGGAGAATATTTATGATTTTAAAGTGTTTCATCCTCCTTTAAGTACTTTAAATGCATATTTATGACCCTAACAAGCAGAATATTCTCAGATATGCAACTTCTGAAACCTCAAAGCCTATGCCCACTGACATACCTCCTCTAACAAGGCCACATTTACTCCAATGAGGTCACACTTCTTTTTTTTTTTAAAGATGTATTTACTTATTTTATGTGAGTACACTGTTGTTGTCTTTAGACACACTGGAAGAGGGCATCAGATCCCATTCCTGATGGTTGTGAGCCACCATGTGGTTGCTAGGAATTGAACTTAGGACCTCTGGAAGAGCACTAACCTTAACTTTAACCCTAATCCTTTTAACTGCTGGCCACACTTCTTAATTCATCTAATTCTTCCCAACTAGTTCTACTCCCTGGTGACTATTCACATTCAAATATGTGAACCCCTGGGGCTCTCTCTCATAACCAGGGTCTATTAATAGACAAAATAACCAACTCAGAAGCATTCTATAGGAATGCCATCTTCAGGAGTCATTGAGACTACAGGAGCAGGCTGGGAAACAGACACACAAGTTCAGGTTCCAACTCTGTTATTTACATTTTTTAGAGTTTGGGTCAAATCATTGACCTTTTAGAACCTCACTTTTCCAAGTGTAAGGCTCTGCCATCTGATTCTAACTATAAGAGGATAAGAGCAAGTATCTTGCACCCCAACCTTGAACATGTGAAGCTGCAGCTAGCATTCTGGGGCTATGCTACTGGCCACTACTTGTAACGTTTGGCCTATGAGCCAAACAGGTTTACATTTGTTTGTGTCTTTAGTATGTTGACACATGCTGTCCAAAATTAGACTTGACGTATTACCAGTGCACACACCTGTGACTTGGGCACGCTTTCTGCCCTTTTAGCAGAAAGGGCAGAAACTGGTTAACTGCTCTTGAACCTGGTTCCAAACCATTATGTTTCTGAGCATCCTCTTCTCACTAAAGGAAGGATTTGTGATTCTCTTCCAGCTGGTTTGTCCTGTGGTCCCAAGGAAGACAATGTACGGGGAGGAAGGAAATATATACAGATGTAGCTATCACAGCACTCCCGAAGTGACAGGCCTAGAGTGTGATCACCTCCTAAGCGACCAGCTGGCACGTGTGGATCAGATCACTGTAGTCTGTGTGTTCTCGGCTAAGAAAGACAAGAGTATAGAACAAGACTATACAATGTGTGTACAAGGAAACAGACAAATATAGAAACATGGAGAAAGACAAAGTGTGAGACATGTTTTCTTGTGCGTTTCACTTTAATACATTTCCTTCACTTCATAGAAGATCAAAGAAAGGCTTCACGTCTCTCCTTTGTATGCTGGCATTATTATATATTCGTAGAAGAAGGTCACAAAGCTTAGTGGTGTCGCTCTGACTTGGGCATGCTCATTCTCCCAAAGAGAATACTAGAAACTCAAAGAGGAAGGACCTGGTTGGCGACCCTGGGGGCACAGCCCCTAGGAAAGGTTAGTGCTTTCCTTCTGGGGTTTCCTAGGGCTCATGTGACCGGATTACTTGTTGTGAAAATGAGTCATTATAAAATTAGAATGAATTCAAATTAATTAGAAACCCTATCCATTTGTTTCCTTCTGCATGCAGACATTTCTCCTCGCATTTCTCTACCATGTTGTAAAGCAGCTAGGGAGAGAGCCCTCCCTAGAGAGCCTTCAGAATTGCGAGCCAAATAAACAGCTTAAAAAACAACCAGCCAACCAATCAACCAAACAACCAACCAAACAGACAAACAAACAAAACAGATACACTTCACCTAGTGCCAGATATTTTGTTGGAGGAAACCAAAACGGATTAAAAGAGGTCTATAGTATGATGGATTCTGGAGGATGCGCAGTACTTGTATATTATCACCCAGATGAAGATATAGAAGATTTCCAGGCCTGAAAAGAACTCCCTTCTCTCCCATCTCTTCTCAGTAAATAATCTATTAAACTAGCCAAGCCCAGGAAACCATATTGTTTCCTTTGCATGCATAAATTAGCGTTGTCTGTTCTAAATGGTTGAATACTCTAAAAAAACACAAAGTATAACTTCCTCTGCCACAGAATAGGAGCAGTAAAAACTACCCATCTTCCAATATTCTCTAGTGCTGAGTCTATGGCAGACGCCACTAACCCATCTTTCTTTTTAACTGAGTCCACTCTGGATCCTGAAGTTTCCTCTGCTTCAGGCAGCTCTGCCAGTTGATCTCAGCAGCCATGTGCAAAGCCTCATGATTTTTCACTGGCTTTATCACTCTAACTCCCTCCCCAGAAAACATCCCTCCTCTCCATTCAACTGCTTCTACTCATATGGGACCTTTGTCATCTCCCATGTCATCTCTAACTGGTTTTACTGCTTCTGGTCTTGATCCCCCTGATATTTCCTACTTATTGAGGGGTGTTCTTGTAGGGATAATCTATCGAGCATATGTAAAAACATCACCTGTCAATAAAAAGCTGCTAGCCAATTAGTTGAGGCAGGATTAGAAGGTGGGACGTCCGGCAGAGAGAGAGAGGGGACCTCTGGGAAATAGTCATGTGGGAGGATCCGCTACTCTGACTCAGAGGAAGTCGATGGTGTGAACTAAGGAGAGCTAACCAGCCATGTGGCAGACATAGAATAGTATCTACAGGATAACTGAGTTGTGTGCTAGTTGGGGAACAAGCCTAGCTTAAGGACTAAGCATTTATTAATAAATAATAAGTCTGCAAGTTGTTATTCAGGAACTGGGGCATGGGCGGAAAAAGCCCGCATTTACGAGTTCTTTAAACACATGGACGCGACCATCCTGTTCTCTATGGCAGTGGTTCTCAACCCTCTTAATGTTGCGACCCTTTAATATTCAGTTCCTCATGCTGTGGTGATCCACCCTCACCCCTAATTATTTTGTTGCTACTACATAACTGTAATTGTCTTACTGTTATGAATTGTAATGTTAATGTCTGATATGCAATCCCCGAAGGGGTTGTGACACACAGGTTGAGAACTGATGCTCTAAGACTTTCCCTTCGGATCCAGTCGAAGTTCCTAGCGTGGCTCCTCACGCTAACCCCAGGACTAATCTTCGGGATGAATCAGAGCTTGCAGTGCTTGCCCTTCATTAGACTGAGCCTGCAAATGCCAAAGGCCCGGAGTCTGGCAGAGCACCAGCTGCTTCTGGTGAACCATCTTTAGGGCGCTGCCCTCTGGGAGCCCTAAATAGCTTCTGGGGAGTGCGTGAATCGTTTGCTACGGGTCTGGTGGCCCTGTCTGAAACCTAGTAGGAAAAATACCATGTCTCTGAATGAGAAGTTAGAAAGCTTGGCTTCCCACAAGGATTTCCTGGTTTTCTTCCCACCCCCCGCCCCCACCCCTGTAACAGAACGATTGGCATCTGCCTGGGCTTCCCTTTCCCTCTGTTTACTCATACAGAGCAAAACTCAACACTGCACAGCCACCTTAGAAGTTGGTATGGTCATTACTGAGGTGATGCAGGTCAGGTCTCACCTTTAAGAAGCGCATGCACATAAGCTAGGGAGGAAATAGATTATAACCATGTCTAACCAAGCGGAACCACTCCTTAAGTAAAATAGCCTCATTTAGGTTTCTAGAGAGGGCAAACCTAATGTACAGCGACAGAAAGTCCAAACTGTGGGATTACTAGATGCCCACAATGTGTCATGAGTTGAAGCAAGCTCAGTTTCCTTGCTGGATGTTTCTAGTAATTTTATGAGTTCCTTATCCCTTGTAAAAAAAACATAGGATATTTGTTTCATTTCTTTCTTTTTTAATATTTATTTTTTTATTATAAATGAGTACACTGTAGCTGTCTTCAGCCACACCAGAAGAGGGCGTCAGATTTCATTACGGGTGGCTATGAGCCACCATGTGGTTGCTGGGATTTGAACTCATGACCTTCCAAAAAAAGCAGTCAGTGCTCTTACTAGCTGAGCAATCTCACCAGCCCAAAAGTTTTTGTTTGTTTGTTTGTTTTTTTTCGAGACAGGGTTTCTCTGTGTAGCCCTGGTTGTTCTGGAACTCATCTTGTAGACCTGGCTGGCCTTGAACTCAGAAATCCACCTGCCTCTGCCTCCTAAGTGCTGGGATTAAAAGGCCTGCACCACCACCACCTTCATTTCTTACACTACACAAGTAAAGTAATATATATTCTTACCTCCGGTAATGCTATGAAAATGTGTATCCATCACACCATTTTTTTTGTAAGAGAAACAGAGTAACTTGCCTGAGGCCACACAGGCAAGTAGTAGACTCCAGGCTTGACCTCAGTCTGCTTTCAAAATTCACAGTTTACCTCAGCAGGCTAATTTACTTAAGGAGTGATTCACCAACGATCACCCAGCTCCTGTCTGCCTATTAGACACTGGGAATCTTGGCAGAGGAGAATGGTTGAGAGGAAACAGATTTCCAAGGTTTACCAACTGAATGAAGTTAGCTTAGTTTCTGACAGCTCACTCACCCCTGACCCTCAGGTTCCTATTTAAACCCTGGCTGTCAAGCCGAGAGAAGGTTTAAGCTTCAGCCTGCTGAACTGTCTCTCTGTCCACTGGGTGACAGTGTTGATCCACTGGAAATAAGCTGTCTTGTTCCTGAGCCAGAAAACACCAGGCCCCTAAAAAGGGAAGGGCTGCAGGCAGATGGTGTTTGGAGGTTGAGCTGGACGGGCCCAGCTTCACTTCGGCTCCTAGAATGAGGCTGAATGGATTTGTGTTTTATCTTTCAGCGGAAAATGTGGGGATGTGGGGGAAGAATCATCTGTTATCCCATTAGGATTCAATTTCTTTGGAGATAGATAAGATCTCCACAGTAAATGAACCTACATTTTTCTAATAGTTTAATGAAGGTAGGAAGTGTGCAAAGTGCACTGTGGGAACAGCTGAAAATCCATGTCAGCTGCCAGTCTTGGTGAGTGAGGATTTATTCTCTGGGCACACATGCATCTGCTACAATACCACTCGTCACTCAGGGCTCCCAGGAGGAACATGACTGTCACTAGGGAATGTTATTGCCAACCCTCCAGGTCACAGGTTTACATTAATCTGTTTTTTTTGTTTGTTTGTTTTGTTTTGTTTTGTTTTTTGTTTCCCCCCGAATTGATCCCTGTCTTCAAGGGGTAAAGACACAGAAGTGAGACGTACAGAAACGCTTCTGATTCAGTGTGACTCGTGGAAATTGTTGGGCTCCAGGTGTCGCCCCACAAACTGCACGAACATTGATCTCAGTCAGACGGGGATGGTTTATTGAACACACACATAAAGGCTGATCGACCAGAGCAACAGCTCAGGCCCGAGAGCTAAAAGCTGTGTGCTGGAGATTTCTCAGGCCCCGTTTATAAAGGCAAAAACCACAATACCCACAATGAGCTTATATGCAGGTGCTGGTAGTGCCACCCAGTGGTTGGCTCTGACTCAAGCTGTTTTAGGGATAACAGTTCATATTGACTTTTAATTTTTTGGACCCTACAAGAAGCTTATAGTGGTGGAATTTATTTATTTATGTATTTTTTTCCAAGACAGGGTTTCTCTGTAGCCCCACTTGTCCTGGAACTCACTCTGTAGACCAGGCTGGCCTCAAACTCAGAAATCTGCCTGCCTCTGCCTCCCAAGTGCTGGAACTAAAGGCGTGCGCCACCACCGCCTGGCAGTGGTGGAATTTTTAAAGATTAACAAGTCTCATAACATACAGAACATAACAGGGTATGTGGTCAGCATGACCCTGCTCTGAGTCAAATTACTTTTCTGTATCAATGACTGGCAGGCATATTACAGCAACAATATGAAATCTCTGGTGGGCGTGGAACAAAATGGCTAGTGCTATGCTGGGGGCAGGTGTCAACAGAAATGATGGAAGTGTGTTCTGAACGGTACCGAAGAGGAGAGGATCACACAGCTAGGCGGGTCCCATTTCAAAGCAATGTTTGCTTCAGGGAGCTAAAGGTGGACCCAGTAAGGGCTACTTTTTGTTCTCTTCCACCCCTCCTCCTTAACCTGGAATGGAAAGAATAACAATTCACAACACACTGACTCATCGCCGTGTTTAGTGAGCCATGAAGTTTATGTGGCTGCAGTTTTTTAGGTTGAAAGGCTAAAGCAGAATGTGTAATTTAAAAAGTGCATCCTCAAACTATTTCATTATCATTAAAAATAAGTCTCTTCTTTGTCATCTGGTCCAATCTATTTGTGCTAATTAACATATTTGTATTTTAAGATTTTTTTTTTTAATAGCAAAAAGTTTTGAGACCGAAATGGCGTTATGACTGCATGGCTGTTTCCCAGGGGTTTCTACTTGAGTTCTGAGATGAGAATTAGCTCTGCAGTGAGAATCAGGGGCCCAGTCTGGAGCTCCAACTCCACTTGCCATTGAGTAGAGCTTCATACATCGACCAACGCAGAATAAAGGGCCACAGGGGGCAGAATGCCACCTCTGTGCTAAAGTCACTTCCCTGCCTCTGCTCTGTGGATGTCTAAGGTCTCTCCTGACTCTTATATGCTATACACCCTGATAGCGTGAGCCTCCACAGGGCAAACTGCACTCACACTCACTTGATTCTCTTCAGTGTGTGGTGGGGATAGTCTTCCCAGTCTTTGGTAGTCTTACCCAGCAGGGACCAACCACCCTATGATAGAGAGGATAGGAGGATTTCTCAAGAGTCCTTTCATAGCAAAGGTTGAGTACTTTGAGGGACTCACATGAGCAGGGCAGTTTCTCCAGGGAACCTGAACTTGGGTCTGTCTGCCCTTTGTCCCAGCAAGTCAGTGTGAAGGGAGACTAAGACAGTGAGGTAGAGCTATGGACACCTGCACCAGCCAGGGACATCCTTGTCTGCTTATCTTGGTTAGGGAGGGACACGCCCAGAATCCATTTATCTCTCCATTGACCCTTCTTACGTTTCTAGTCACAAAAGTCTCTGGAGGCTTTTGTGATGGTTTCATGAGAAGCCAATACCTTGGTTTATTTAGGCAAGGGTTCTACTGGGGCATCACAAATTTTATAAATGTAGAAAACTACACAGGAAGAAGTTACTACATTCCTACTATCCAGAAACAACATCGGCAATGGTCCAATGGATTTCTTCCCAAAGTTTGCAAACATGCGTGTGTGCACGCACACACATGTACATGTGCATACGCGTGAGTCACACACACACATACCACACACACACCACACACCACACACACACACACACACACACACACACACACACACACGATTTAGAAGGGATACAGTATGAAGGAGACACCAGAAGAAGTCTGTTTAAAGTAAAAAGAAATGAATGGAAATATGCAGCTGCAGGTGGTAGGGGGTGTGGGTAAGTGTCTTAGTCAGGGTTTCTGCTCCTGCACAACATCATGACCAAGAAGCAAGTTGAGGAGGAAAGTGTTTATTTAGCTTACTTCCACATGGCTGTTCATCACCAAAGGAAGTCAGGACTGGAACTCAAGTAGGTCAGGAAGCAGGAGCTGATGCAGAGGCCATGGAGGGATGTTCTTTACTGGCTTGCTTCCCCTGGCTTGCTCAGCCTGCTCTCTTATAGAACCCAAGACCTCCAGCCCAGGAATGGCACCACCCACAAGGGGCAATTGAGAAAATGCCCCACAGCTGGATCTCATGAAGGCACTTCCCCAACTGAAACTCCCTTCTCTGTGATAACTCCAGCCTGTGTCAAGTTGACACACAAAACCAGCCAGTACAGTAAGGGAACCTCTAGAAAGTCCCAGAGACCTGGGATGGGGGGAGGCTCCCAGGACTCAATGTGGGTGACCTTAGCCAAAATGCTCAACAGTGGGAATGTGGAACCAGAAGAGACAACCTCCAAGAGTTAGACAGGGCCCCCAGGGAAGGCATGGGAACACCAACCCACCTTCCAAATATTTGACCCCAAATTGTTCTTGTCTAGAGAAATGCAGGGACAAAACTGGAACACAGACTGAATGAATGGCTGACTAGTGAATGGCCCAACTTGGGATCTACCCCATGGGTGGGCACCAAACCCTGACACTATTACTGATGTCATGTTGTGCTTGCAGACAGGAGTCTGGCATGGCTGTCCTCTAAGCCTCTACTAGCAGCTGACTGAGACATGCAAATACTCATAGTCATCCATTGGACTGAGGTCAGGGACCCCTATGGAAGAGTTAGGGTAAGGATTGAAGGAACTGAAGGGGATGGCAACCCTGTAAGAAGACCAACAGTGTCAACTAACCCAGACCTCTGGGAGCTCCCAGAGACTAAGCCACCAACCAAAGAACATATATGGGCTGGTCTGAGTTCCCTGGTACATATGTAGCAGAGGACTGCCTTGTCTATTGCAGTGGGAGAGGATATGCCTAATCCTGTAGAGACTTGATGCCCTAGTGATGGGGGATGCTGGAATGGGGTATCCTCTCAGAGGCGAAGGGGATGGGGGAAGGGGAGAAGAACTCTTCTAGGAGGGACCAGGAGGGGGTTACCATTTGAGATGTAAATAAATAACATTATTAATTAATAATAAAAAACTTACCTCATAATCCATAATAAAAATTATAAATAAGATGCTTTACAAAAAATAATAAAGTAAAAAGAAAGGAAGTCTTTGTGGGGTGGTGTCCCTTCTGTCTAGAAAAAGAATCTGTAATTGTGGCAATAGCTTGATTTTGTAAGTAGTTACAGAGCTTATTAGCATTGTTTTAACCTCCTGAGATCCTCAGTTCTGGTTCTGATCATATTAAGGTAGAGATTGTTATTTTTGTTATATTTGCTTCAGTACTTACAGGATCAATATTGGCACAATTTATTTGTGATAAAGTGAACTTAATATTTAGGATTTAAAGTATAACCCGACAGCTCTATACTCCTACCTAAAGCCATTGCACATTTTCCCCTTTTGTTCTCTTGAGATGGGACTCTCAGACTGCCTCCTTAGTCTCTGCTGTGCAGGAATTACAGGCCTGTGCCACTCTGCTGTTTAATTTCCTAATAGAGAGTCCACTCTTGAATCTTTAGAGGAGAAGCTAAGCTCATGGTTTAATTATGGGCTAAGGAATCTGTTGGACATGTTTCAGGAACTTTTCTCATCCATCAAAAGGAGTAATCCACTTTGTTCTAAGGAAGGTGCTTGTGGAGGATCGTAAACACATTCCCAATGCTTCTGACACAGAACTGCAAACATCAGCCTGAAAGAGTGGCCCATCTACCTGACCAGCAGCCAGGCCTTCTCTACTTACCAAGCTGTCTGGAACTCAGCACGCATGCTTAGCAATCATGTTCTTTATTTAGAAGTCAAATGCAGAAGCTTTAGAGAGAAAGAAAGCTACGTTGAACAATTAGCATCTTTAAAGAACTGTTCCCTTCCTCATATTCTATTGCTTTCTTCTGTAGAGTTGGACTTTGCTCAAGTCTAGTCCAAATGATTAACAGCATACACTGAATTGTAATTCATAAAGCATTTGGAATGTCTCATTTTGTATGTGTCTCAAATTACATGAAGTCAGCAAACCAATGGTCAGTGATCTCTTCCTGACTGGAGAAGTTCAGTCTGAGTGGCTTGGCCAAGATGTTACAGCAAGCTAGTACTAGCCTACGGTTGATTGACAGTGTCCTCTCTCTACCTATTCTACTGCAGGCCATGACGCAAGAGACAGGAGGTAAAATGGTACAGCTGATGTGGAAGGTATCTGATGGTAACTCAGCAAATCAAGCATGCTCCAGGGTGAAGGTGGATTCTACAATCAGGGTTACCCGGGAGACAGAGGCAATGATGGGGAAGAAGGAGCTTTGCTTCAGCCCAGAAGTTTGAGGCAATGTGGGCAACACAGTGAGACTTGTGTCTCTTTTAAAAAAAATCCCAGAATTATCAATATCTAGAATGGTCATGTTCATAGAGACAGAAAATAGAAAAAGGGATCACTAGAGGAGTGGGGAGGTTGTGTTTAATGGGAACAGAGTTCCAACTAGAAAGATGAAAAACAGTTCTAGAGATGGGAGGTGATGATGGCTGCATAGCAACAGGAATATACTTAGACCACTGAGCTGTACTTCAAATGGTTACAGCAGTGCAACAGGACCCTAGACCTTAGCACAACTGACAGCATGTTGGAGGCACATTCTGATCTTAGAACCCAGCATGTAGACCCCAACACCTGCCAAAAGGGAACAAAAACCCAATCCATCAAAGACCTAGTCCATGGGTCCAGGACCTGGGGAAGTCCATAACTTCATTGTTTAGCTTCTATGGTTTTGTTTCTCCCTAACCTAGTCCATAGCTCCAGGACCTGGGGAAGTCCCTAACCTCATTGTTTAGCTTCTATGGTTTTGTTTTTCCCTAACTGCTCTTGCTAACTGAAGTGTGTCTATCTACTAGGATGTGGGTTGTGTGGATAAAAGAGAAAAAGCAGTATAGCTCAGGGTTTTGCATGATTTGGGTAAGTTCCCCATGCAATCAAAGGCTGGTAACACAATCTTTCTATTTGGCAGTAAGAGAGTTCATGTGTTCTCTGTTGGAATTACCTTGCAACATTAGTAGACCTTACATTTTATACTCACACACACACACACACACACTCCACACACCACAAACATACAACACACACTTTAATAAAGTTGTCAGGGAGAGTTTCTATGGGGAAAGCAGCAATCTTTGATTCTAATGTTGGCCTGCCTCTGACCTGTTGGGTGCCCATGGGCAGTGAACTTTTCCAGCTCACGGTTTCCTTATCTGTAAATAGAGCTGGGTTGCACTATCTCAAGGATCCTCTAGTTCCAACAGTCAAATCTGGAAAATGCCTGTTCTTGTTAGGGTCCATGAGTTGGTGGAGAATGATACCCCAGACTCAAATAGTGTGCAAAAGCAAAGTACATTTATTCTTGCATCAAAATTATTCCATCAAAATGGAAGGACCCTGACCGAATTCACAGATTGAATTTTAGAGTCAAAATGAAGAACACTGGGGAAAGTTAGGCGATCTAGATCTTGATTGGTGGGTTCTACCTCTGGGGGGGTCTGGGTGATGCTATGATTCAGACTAACTATTCTTGCTTCATGAGTCCTCCTGGCCAAATGTTTGGCTAACTGTCCTTTTACAAGCTAGGGAGGGGTCCCTTTTACATAAGCCTATGATTGTTCAGGTAACTGACTTGCCCAGTTCCAGGAAGTAGAAACTCAGGCCTGGTCTCCTGAACTGCTAGTCTGGAGCCTGTCATGGAGTCAGCCTGGCTCAGGCCAATTCACTCCTTTCAATCTTAGGGCAGAGATGTAGCCCTATTAGGGCATGTTGAATTCCTGTCTGATGGTTGACCATGTCTACAAAAGATAGATCTTTCAGGCAAACGGGGT
>NW_022196910.1:21533756-21557215 GCF_008632895.1 Mastomys coucha
GGGGGTGGGGGTGACCTTTATCATCTTTTAGAATGTCAGTGAGGACATGATGATTCAGGCCTATGATCCCAGCACTTGAGAAACTGAGGTAACAATATTGCTCTGAGTTCCAGGCTAGTCTGGGTCAAAGACAGTGAGTTGATATTTAAAAAAAAAAAAAAAAAAAAAAAAAAAAAAAAGAAAAAGAAAAAGAAAAAGAGAAGGAAGGAAAGAATGGAAAGAGAGAAAAAAAATGAGTTACAGTGGCCACTTAAGATACAGGGCTTCAGGGAGAAGTTCAAGCAAAACATCTGGACACAGTGGCTAAAAAGATAAATTTAGGCACCAGTTAGGGTATAGAGAAGCTACTGAATGAAGCTTGAAGTTTCTTGGCATCCTGGTGAATATTAGCATCCCAGCTACTGAGTAAAGAAGCAGAGATTGACTGAGCCCAGGGGTTTGAGACCAGCCTGGGCAACACAGAGTCAATGAAGAAAGAGGAGAAAGAGGAGGAGAACGAGGAGGAGGTGGGGGGAGCAGTAACTGCTACTAAAATTAATTATCTCAAGGTTGGTTGGTGATGAGTACATATACAAATGTATTTTACAGTCTCTCAGTGATAATATTCATGATATCAAGTGTGTTAGTCAACAGTCTTTGGAACCATTACAACCCTTTTTTTTTCTTAAAATTTTTATTATTTAAATGCATTTTATACATCAAACATATTAATAATATCAAGTATTTTGAGAATCAAATAATACATAAAAATTTTGTTCAACTTTTATATTCATATCCTTTCATACCCTAAAAATATCATTAATGAATATTTAATACGACCTATAACTGAGGATCCTATATCTAATATTGAATACTAACTTGTTTTAAAACATACAAAATATTCTTTGGGAGTTAAGCATAGTAAAAGAGCATAAAATATTAAAAATGAATCATTAAGAAACATATTCAAAAGCTCTTATATGATACCACCTGACATAGTGAGAGAATATTTAAAACGCATTATATATCTGTATACATTGTCTAACAATCAGTTTACTTAAAAAAAGATTATCAGTGTTTCTAGGAGAGGAATTATTTTATCAGTAAGTATGTACAACACCCCTTCCTGGATCACCAGAAAGTCCCTTGCCATTTTTGACAAACAGTCTGAGGAACTCGATTTCATAATGTCAAGCTTCAGACTAAATACACACTTCATGCTAGCCCACATAGAAATACTCGGTCTTCTTTTCTTTCCAAATCAAATATGTACTAGCTTAGATTGTTGAGCTGCTCAGGATGGTTTCAATAATAGGTTTTATGGACTGCTGAAACGAAGAATTACAGGGTCTTAGAATCTCATCTTTTCACCACAACCAAATGAGAAACAGGTTGGGGAGGAAGGGCAGATGGAATACAAACAAGGAAGTTGGTTCTTGTGATCTGGATCCTGTGGAGGTCAGAACATGTAAGAGAACAATTCTGGGCAACTTCTTTGCTGGACTCTGGCATTATTCCGTATTCTGCACTGGTCCTCTGAGAACCATCCACATACTTACTCCGATGCCTAGATTCTCGGGCTTGCCTTTGTATCAGTGTCACCCAGTGCTCCATCTCAGTCCGGACTTCTCACTTGAGCTCAAGACCCATAGAACTAAGTGCCTGCTGGACCTGGCCACTTGGAGGGGGTGTGAGTGAGTTCTTCAGGGACATGTCCAAAGCCTAAGATCATTGGCTCATAAAATGGAAGGACAGTTGCAAAAGAGCAGATGAAGCCAAGTCTTACAAGTCCCATACATCAAGATAAGGAAGAAGGGAGAGAGGGGGTCGAACTGGAAGATGAGGAAGAAAGGGGAGAGGACAACTATGGGCTTGATCTAAGAACAATGAGGGAGTTTTTAAGAGAGTTTTAAGCAGAGTGGCCTAAGCAGTATCCTATGGGTTAGGAAGATCTCTATTGGTGCGGTGCAGCTGATGGATTAGAGAAACAAAACTTTGTAGGGAAAATGATTAGGCTGCTATTGAGTATTATAGATGAGAAAAGATGGCTGCACTAGGTATGTAGAAGGGATGGCTCTAGGGCCAGAATGTTGAAGGGGAATGTAGAATGTAGTACTTTAATGGGAGCTGCTGAGATAGGCTATGGCCTTAGGAAAATCCTAAGAGAGCAGAGCCAGGCTACTTGATTACCTGCTCTAAGTAGTCTTCTCTCACTTAAACCTCCATTATTCCTTCTCTCATCAAATACATTTAGTGAGTGCCACACATTGTTCATCAATACAGGTATGCAGTCACAAGATACAAAAATCCCCCTGTCCTCCTGGAGTGGATATCCTAGTATCACAGAGGGCAGTATGAAAGAAAATATGTCAAGGAGTGAGCAGTCTCTTAAGGGCTGGAGAGATGGCTCAGCGTTTAAGAGCTCTTCCAGAGGTCCTGAGTTCAATCCCCAGAAACCACATGGTGGCTCACAACCACCTGTAATGGGGATCTGATGCCCTCTTCGTGTCTGAAGACAGCTTTCAAAGGCCCATTCCTAGTGATTGCTTTCTACTTCGTAATGACTCCACAGCTTTCAACAGAGTACCCCAAGCTGGAGACAAAAACTCAGTCCATGAGTCAATGGGGCCATTCCAGATTCAGATCATAAGAGGGATGAAGTATCTCTTAATGGGAAAATGATTTATAAGTGTTATCACCAGAACCAAGCAGCCAAACTTGGGTCATTGAGCAGCCAACCAACCTATTGTTGCATTACTTTCATAAAAAAAAAAAATCCTTTCATTTATTCTTTGATAATTTCATGTACATAAACAATGCATCCAGATAAGAGGAGTACCTTCTTCTCCCTCTTACTGTCCCCAGGGCCCCGAACTTGTCCCCTTCCCTTTTTATGTCCTCTTCTTTTGTTGTTGTTGTTGTTGTTGACTAACCCACTGAATCCAGTTAGTGTTGCCTGTTAGAATTTTGTCTGACTGCGTGTAGGGAATTATAATTGTGGAGACTTCATGAGTACAATGTCTGTATCACATCCCAAAGACATCATCCACAGCACTCCTCCCCATCCTCTGGGTCTTATGGACCTTCTTCCTCTGAGATGTTCTCTGAGCCCTAGAGAAGGGGATATTGATATGAATGTCCCAATGAGTCCTGAGTACTCAATAAACACTCTGGGCACTTTGACCTGTTACGCTGACCACTGCAGAAACTTCTATGGCACTAATTTATGAGTTGAAGCATAAAAATTTAGAAGGCCATGTAAGAACATGTTCTTTAACAAAACAGCAATAAATAGGACTGTGGTCTCCAGCCCATGGGTGTTTGACCAGATTTAGTTACCAGATCTGAATTCGTTCATATGGAGCATGCCTTGCATTTGATTCAAAGCAGTTAGTTACCTGGTAACTTTCACACCACTCTTGCATCAGGGCGTCCATCTTGCCTGGCAGGTTGGTACTGTAGCATGTAGGGTTAGCTGCAGGAACACTGTTGATGTCTTTTTTTCCTCAAAGGCCTGTATAGCATCTTCCAGCACTATTAGAAATAGTCATTAAGGATCAATTCCAGCTTGATTTCTGTATCTTCTGCAATTGAAGTCAGCTACATCTTCAACAATGGGGTTTTACTATCTAGTTGCAGCAGAGAGTCAAGATCAAGGGCAATAGCCTAGACTGTTTGGGAAGTCTTTGAAAGCCTCTCTGACCAATAACTCACGGGAAAGTTTAGTGTTCTATTGCTATAAAGAGACGCCATGACCAAGGCAACATTATGTTGTTGTTGTTGTTTTTTGAGACAGGGTTTCTCTGTGTAGCCCTGGCTGTCCTGGAACTCACTCTGTAGACCAGGCTGGCCTCGAACTCAGAAATCCGCCTGCCTCTGCCTCCCAAGGGCTAGGATTAAAGGCATGCGCCACCACTGCCCGGCACAAGGCAACATTTTCAAAAAACATATTTATTTACATAATTTTTAAAAGTAGGATTGCTCTGTCTGCATGTCCACATGTTTATAAGCCAGAAGAGGATATCAGATCCCTCTATAGATGGTTGTGAGCCACCATACGGTTGCTGGGAATTGAACCCAGGACCTCTGGAAGTGCAGCCAGTGTTCTTAACCACTGAGCTATCTTACCAGCTGCAAAGGCAACTATTATAAAAGAAAACATACCCACGGAAGGAGTTGCAGAGATTAACTATAGAGCAGAGACTGAAGGAAGGACAAGCCAGCCTAAATATAGCTATCTCCTGAGAGGCTCTGACAGTACCTGACTAACACAGATGTAGAGGCTCACGGCCATCCATTGAACTGAGTACATGGTCCCCAATGAAGGAGTTAGAGAAAGGACCAATGGAGCTGAGGGGTTTGCAGCCCCTTAGGACGAACAACAATGTGAACTAACTAGTACCCTCAGAGCTCCCAGGGTCTCAACCACCAACCAAAGACTGCACATGGTGGGTCTGATTGTTCAGGCAGCACATGTATAGTACAGGATTGCAAATTCAATCATCAATAGGAGGAGAGACCACATCCCTGTGAAGGTTCTGTGCCCCAGTGTAGGGGAATGCCAGGGCCAATAAGTGGGAGAGGGCGGGGTGGCAGGCATGGGGAAGTGGGAGGCAACAGGGGTTTGTTTTTGTTGTTTTTGTTTGTTTGTTTGTTTTTTTGGAGGGGAAACTGGGAAAGGAGAAATTTACATGTAAATAAAGAAAATATCTAATAAAAAAAAAAGAAAACCTTTAATTAGAGGATTGTATATAGTTTCAGAGATTCGGTTCATCATTACCATGACAAGGAGCATGGGCCTGGGGCAGGAGCTAAAAGCTACAACCTGATCCACAGGCACAGAGGTGTTGGGGTGGGGGTGGGGGAGAGAAGCAGTGGTGGAGGAGAGAGAAGAGAGAGAGAAAGGAGGGAGGAGAAGGAAAGGAGGGAGAGTGTATGCATGTGTATGTATGTGTACATCCATGTGCCTGGGACTGGCATAGATCTGAAATCTCAAAGCCCATCATCCATAGTGACCAGGCCACATCTATTCCAACATGGCCATACCTCCTAATCCTTCTCAAATAGTGCTACTCCCTGATGACAAGTCATTCAAATATGAGCCTCTGGGGACCATTCTTATTAAAATCATGAGAGGCAACCCATGCCTGGTACTGAGTTTTTGTTGTTTTTTTTTTTGTTGTTGTTGTTTTTGTTTTTGTTTTTAAATAACACATTTTATGGGGAAACAACATCCACTCATCTAGCTGCTTGTACTCCAATGCTAATTGGGTCCTCCAACTTAGTTAGCACAGGAAGGGCTACACTTAGCTTCTGGGAACCTGCCCCCAGTTAATTCTGACTGGTAAATAAAGATGCCAGCAGCCAATATCTGGGGAGGAAAGAGAGAGGCAGGCAGGATTTAGGGTTCCCCAGCTGGGAACTACAAGGAGGTGGAGAAAGAGGAGAGACTCCATGCCTGGGGAGTGTGTAAGACAGAGAGGCAGAGCCGCCATGTAAAGGGGCCAGGAGAGTGTGGTCCAGATATTTGCTCAATTGGGTCAGAAGCAGCCAAGATGAACACGGAAATTAATAAG
The DNA here is from genome assembly GCF_008632895.1 of Mastomys coucha. Lineage (NCBI taxonomy): Eukaryota > Metazoa > Chordata > Mammalia > Rodentia > Muridae > Mastomys > Mastomys coucha. The sequence goes on from NW_022196910.1 coordinate 21,539,312, forward strand.
TGGTAACTCGGAATTATCGTTGGAAAGTAGATTCTAACAGCTTGGAGGTTAAGCAGCTGTCCAGCTACTGTGCTGCTCAAAGAATATAAAAATATAAAGGCTAAGTCATTTGGGAACATAAACCATTGAGGGGGGAAGCAACCCCATGCCAGGATTTATTAAAATATTATTATTATATACTCATGCAGTATTTCTGTGTTCTAACTCTGTTTTTATTTTTGAGAATGAAAACACGCTTTTTGGTATGTGGCCCTGGCTGGTACCTGCTGTGAAGCCCAGCCTGGTCTTGAACTTGCAGCAGTCATCTTGCCCCAGTCTTCCCAACAGTGGGTTACAGCATCACCATACCAGCTCTGGTGTCCCATTTCAGTTCTGATTTTTGGAGGCATATTTGACCAGGGGCTTGCATATTTGGGGAGAAAAGCCAGTATCAAAGAAGTGTAAACCATCTAGTTGGGATTAAGGTCATGATTGATATTTTATTTATTTACATTCTCCCTCTTGCTCCCTTCCTCACAGAGTTCCTCCCCCCATCCTCCATCTCCTTCTTCTCTGAGAGGGTGAGGCTCCCCCTTGGGGTCCCCCAACCCTGGCACATCAAGTCTCTGCCAGATTAGGCACACCCAGACCAACAGAGTCAACTAACCTGGACCCCTGGGAGTTCTCAGAAACTGAGCCACTACCCAAAGAACACACACGGTCTGGAACAAGCTCCCAGCACATAAGTAGCAGCAGCTCAGTCTCCATAGCTGCCTTGTCTGGCTGCCTGATATTTCAAAATGAGGAATTTCCGTGGGATGGTAGAGACATGTGCCTGTAGTGGTAGCACTCAAGAGATGTGTCAGGAAGGTGTGAGTGTGAGCCCAGTCTGGAACTGATCAGAGGAAGCAGGATCTGTCTCAAAGGAAAAACAATAACAACAAAAAAACCTCAATAATTTCTTTCTTTCTTTCTTTTCTTCAAGACAGGGTTTCTCTGTGTAGCCCTGGCTGTCCTGGAACTCACTCTGTAGACCAAGCTGGCCTCGAACTCAGAAATCCACCTGCCCCTGTTTCCCAAGTGCTGGGATTAAAGGCATGTGCCCCCAGTAATTTCTAATACAGCTTTTCCTTAGCCATTTTCACAAGGTTGTAAGAGTTCTCTGCTTTCAAAGTGAGCCTACTCATTTAAAAAAATTTTTTGTGCCTTGATATGTGTGTGTGTGTGTGTGTGTGTGTGTGTGTGTGTGTGTGTGTGCCACATGTGTGCAGGTGCCTTTCAAGGTCAGAAGGATTGGATATCCTGGAGCTAGGGTTAGGTGGTTATGAACTATCCAGTGTTGGATGGTGTAAGCCAAACTCTGTCCTCTGCAAGAGCAGTACATGCTCTCAACCACTGAGCTGTCTCCCTAGCCTATTTTGATGATTTTTTTGAAAAACACTTATTCATCTATTGTTTTGAGTGTGTGTGTTGGATGAGGCAGATGTGTATCACTCACTGTCTGTCTGTCTGTCTGTCTGTGTATGGCAGAAGTTGGTTTTCTCCTTCTACCATGTAACTAGATGGAACTCAGATCAGCAGGCTAAGAGGCAAGTACCTTTATCCACTGACGCAGGTTGCTGGCCTGATTTTGCTTTTACAAAATTACTCAGGTGTTATATTTAGAGAATTTATTCTTACTATATTTCCAAGTATATTCACTGTATACTTGAATACAAGTATATTCCAAGTATATTCACTGCTAAGGTATTTGTGGATATATCATACATCAAGAAGTTATAAACTTTAAAAAGATGAGTAACCAGGAGCCAGACCTCAGGGTGCAAAGCAGACTATAATCGGCATCCTGCCTTGAGATGTGGCTTATGAGGGAAAAGTGACCATAACTGGGCATTGTCCAACTCTATCCTACTGGCTTTTACACTAGACATCTGTCCAGACAGTTGTGTAGAAGTGGAAGAGGGGGAGATCCCCTTCTCATCATCTGGCATCACAGCTGATGTCCTACTTAGGCAGAATGACAACAGAAACCAGAGATTTGATTACAGTTTTTTTTTTTTTTAAAGATTTATTTTTAATAGCTGAGTGTGGTGGTACATGCCTTTTTAATCCCAGTACATGGGAGAGAGAAGGTGCATCTCTATGAGTTCAAGTCTAGCTTGGTCTACATACTGAGTTCCAGGCCAGCAAAGGCTACATAGTGAGACCCCCTTCTCAAAACTGTGTGTGTCTGTGCGCGCACGTACACACAGAGCGTAAAAGATTTTTCTTTTCTTTCTTTCTTTTTTTTTTTTTTCGAGACAGGGTTTCTCTGTGTAGTCATGGCTGTCCTGGAACTCACTCTGTAGACCAGGCTGGCCTCGAACTCAGAAATCTGCCTGCCTCTGCCTCCCAAGTGGTGGCATTAAAGGCATGTGCCACCACCGCCCGGCAAGATTTTTCTTTTCAAATGTGTATATAGGTCTGTGCACATGAGTGCAGGTGCTTAGAGGCCAAACGAAGGTGAGGGATGTGGCATCCCCAGGAACTGGAGTTATAGACAGTTCTGAGCACTGGATTTAGGTGTTGGGAACCAAACTCGAGCCTTCAGTAAAAGCAGCAAGTTCTCTTAACTGTTAAGCTGTTATATCTCCAGCTCTGATGACAGTGTTATATGGCATGGAAAACTTCATAGGAAGACCTCAAAGGCTTAGGGTAAGCAATCATGTTTATGTTTAAGTGTGATCCCCTATACAAGTATGACTGGACCAAAGACAGATCTAATGCTAAAAGATTGTAGGGATCCCAGGAGGGTCTGTCTCGATTCCTTTTGGCTTGTCCTTATAGCATTCCTTCTTTCTGTGTATGTGGCAGGAACAAGGATTCAGTCAAGACAGGTCAGAGAATCTTCTTACTGGAAACTTCCAGGGCAGAAAGGCTAGGGAGATTAACCTTTATGCCTTATGGATTTCTTGGAGTGGAAGTTAAAAAGTTAAAAAAAAAATAGGAACTTTTGGATTTTGTAATCCAGATAGTGGATTACATTTCTGTAATCTGCCTTTGGGAAGGAACATTCTAGTTTCTGTGACTTGTTTCGGGGTTTGAGAAAAGGGAGCAGGAGCAGGAGAGATGACAGAGAGTCAGAGAGGCCTTTACCTGGCACATTATATTCTGAGCCCCACTCAAATAACTAACACTTATGGAGTGTATCTTCCCTCCCTTGCATAAATGAGTAATTTATCTCAAATACTAGAAGTTAACAACAGTTGTCTCATTAGTGTGACATTCACCCAAACTCAACTGTCAAGAAAGTTGCAAATCCATATGGCTTCTTACAATTTCCAATTAGTCACTGAGAGTCTCAAGCAGTGGCTGGGGCACTTGGAAAGGTGATTCAACAGAATTGTTAAGTTCTAGGTCAGACCGGGCTACTCAGTGAATTTCAGGTCAGCCTGAGGTATGTATATGTATGCATATGTGTATTTTTGTGACATAATAAAAATGTACGTGCACAGGAATGCACAAAAATGCCAGAGGTACCCAAAGCATCCCCTTTTATTCTCCTCATCTTGACTCTATTCCTGAGAACACCTTACTATGTTGCCCAAGTGGCTTTGAACTCATTATTTGTCTCAACCTCCCAACTGCTGGACTACAGATGCTGCATTGTTACAGCTTGCTAGGAAGACGACTGTACTGGCTGGTTTTGTGTGTCAACTTGACACACAGGCTGGAGTTATCACAGAGAAGGGAGTTTCAGTTGGGGAAGTGCCTCCATGAGATCCAGCTGTGGGGCATTTTCTCAATTAGTGATCAAGCGGGTAGGGCCCCTTGTGGGTGGTGCCATCCCTAGGCTGGAAGTCTTGGGTTCTATAAGAGAGCAGGCTGAGCAAGCCAGGAGAAGCAAGCCAGTAAGGAACATCCCTCCATGGCCTTTGTGTCAGCTCCTGCTTCCTGACCTGCTTGAGTTCCAGTCCTGACTTCCTCTGGTTGATCAACAGTAATGTGGAAGTGTAAGCTAAATAAACCCTTTCCTCCTCAACTTGCTTCTTGGTCATGATGTTTGTGCAGGAATAGAAACCCTGACTAAAACAACGACTTTTTGTGAGTGGACTATCTCTTGATTTTGAGTCAGGAATAAAATATTTACTGCTAGGTATGAGGATCATACTTTTGAGCCCAACACTCCTGTGGTAGACGCAGGCAGATCTTTGTAAGTTTTAGGCCAGCCTGGTCTACATAGGAGATTTCAGGCCAGCCAGGGCTATATAGTGAGGTTCCATCTCAAAAGGTGGTACTCAAATTAGAATCTGAGTTCCCTGACATTTTGGGGCTAATTTAATGCCACTGGTTGAAGAAAGGGCTGAGGAGGATGAAGAAATCCTCCACTTCTGGTCCTGTTCCTAGCCTCAAGGTTAGGACTGAGGGCTGTGATGTGTGGGTGGGGAAGCTTGAAAGAAAACCTTTTAGTGTCAGTCAGGCTGTTGTGAATCTGCAGGTCGCTTTGTCATGGAGAATCTGAAGGTTTTTTATTTTTTTCCCTTAGCCTAACATTTCTCTGCATGAATATCAAGATATTCTTGCAGGAACTGGACACTACAGCATCGTCCTTTATCACCAAGTCTCTAGGCAGTAGCTTGCATACACATTAGATCAATTGTATTCCTGCTCCTTTAGTTTTTCAAGACAGGGTCTTCCTATGTAGCTCTCTGGTTCCCCTGGAACTCTTTGTAGACCAGCCTGGCCTTGAACTCACAGAGATAGTTTCCTACTTTGTTTTTGTTTTGCAAGACACAGTTTCTCTGCGTAAGAGCTTTGGCTGTCCTGGAACACAGCTCTGTATACCAGGCTGGCCTCAAACTCAGAGATCTTTCTGCTTCTGTCCCCAATGCTGGGATTAAAGGCATGTGCCACTGCACCTGGCCTCCCATCTTTATATAAGCATTTTAGGCTCAAGGAGAGAAGAAATCCTGGCTATACATCATCCTAATGTCCCTATTAAGAAATAATGTTTCACACACCTTTAACCCCAGCACTCAGAAGGCAGAGGCAGGGGCAGGTGGATTTTTGCCCCGTCTGGTTTACAAAGCAAGAGATAATGTTTGGTATTTTAGATCTTATAGACTATTCATATACATGTTCTGCATTATAACTTTGCTATTGGTTGTTATAACATATTATTAGCCCCCTGCCATAGTATCATCTTCTAAGTTTAAGCACGATACACAGCTTCACAGCTAATAGCCAGGCTTGAATGCTAAAGAATAAGGCTAAAGAAAAAGTATTTCAGGTCCAGGTACCACACAGAACTCCATTTATCCTGTACTGAGCATGTAGATGGACCTCAGAAACAGACTCTTGTTTTGGAAATGATAAACCAGACAATTCTATTTCCATGGAGGAAACCTTGTTTTGGAACACTTCTTTATGATGAAAAGGTTGTATAATCTAAAGGGAAAGAATAACTGTGGAGCCATGGAAAATGATCGCTCCTCTTGAGTTTACACACTTCTAAGAATTTCCAGCTCTCGGAGCTTGAAGACATGAAGCATACTTAGTTTTTAAAGCCATTAAAGTCTGTGTTAGAACATGTTTTTAGAGTTTTATTGACTGTCTTCTCTTACATCCCTTATTAGGAATAAGTAATTCATTCCTAATGTCCAAAAGTTGAAAAAGAAAATAAGTCATTTGTTGTGCCTCAAGACTCTCTTCCATCTTAGTGTGGATGATAAACTTGTCTTGACACTGAAAAGCTACACCTCTTCATTAACAGTGAGAGAAACTGGGTTGGAGAGATGGCTCAGTGGGTGAGAGCACGAAAGGCCCTTGAAGAGGACTCAGATGGAAGCTCACAACTGCTTGTGGCTCCAGTCCTAGGTTATCTAAGACCTTCTTCTACCTCTGCAGCCTCCTGCACATACATGGTGCACATGTATGCACTCTGGCACATCCTCATTGGGGGAGTGGGGCAGATAAACTACTTGGAATAGAAGATGTTTTAGAGGTCTAGTTTAAGTCAGAAATAATAATAATGAGCCCCACTTCCCTTTTTTAAAAAAATAAAATATACGTGACTCAATATGATTGCACAATTTGCAAAATTCTCATTTTGCTTACAATTTGAATCTACAGACTTCCAAACACAAGGGCTCTGTACTGTCTTAGTGGTTAGCTGTATATTAAAACAAGCTCATTATAATGCTTAAAAGCACATGTTGGTATCTTTTAACTTAATTAGCACATCAGTTGACCACTGAATGTGTGATTGAGACAACTATTGGGCCTGCTTTCCTAGCTTTAAACCTCAAACTCAGATTCTAGAAATATGTATGCTGTTCTATATGTATGATCACTAATAATTTTAGGGTGAAGTTTTTCTTTCAAATCAATAGGACCACTCTTAGGATTACATTCTGAAAATATATTTTGTTAATTTTTTTCCAGATGTACATTTGATGACAATTACTCTTTGCCAACTTTATTTTCAATGGTTACAGCACATCTCTAAGGACTTTCAAAAGCAAATTGTGAAGACAATGGACTACTTCCTACCCAGCAACTTCAGAATCTGGTAGAGTAACTATCCTACATCATATCACACCTTTAACCAGTACATCTTAGATACATTTCAAAACTTGCTTTTTTGGGGGTACTTTTTCTCTTTGATCAAATATTTTCTGGAGAAAGGCAGTTTATCTTTTAGAAAGTTCCAAGAAAGAACACTTTCTCTTATCCAGCATTTTATTTACAGAAACATTCTGAGGCTCCCAGGGATATCCCACGACAACGTCTGAACCATTGAATACCAACTCCCTTTCTGTCAAGAGGGTAACATACAACCTGTTGTATCCAGAGGCAATGGTGAAAACCGACATTTTGAATTCAAGCTAGGTACTGCAGTGGTGTACACCTATAATCCGTGGACATTAGAAGGCTAAGGTAGAAGGATGGCTGGGTCTCTGATGCCAGAACTGGGTTATAGAGTGACATAGTGCCTCAAAACAAAACGACCAACCAACCAACCAACCAACCAACCAACCAAGCAACCACCCACTCAACCAATGAATCAACCAATAGCCAAACTAATCAATTAACCACCCACCCACCCATCCACCCACCCACCCAACCAACCCCAAGCAAACAAAAAAACTGTAACAACTATAAAACCTGTATAACTTAAAATTAAACCACTATTTTTCACTCTGATAAATTATCACCAGGTGCTTAACAAGCAAAAATTGGGGTAATGGTTTAAAGGTTTGCCCAGGCAACAGCATCTTCTGAAATCTTGCATCAAGTGCTAGGAAATACTGTAAAGGAAGAGAAGTATCAATTAGAGGAAGAGAGAAAGTCGTCTTTCTTTGAGGCATTAGTCTATGTTGCAAACAGCAGGCTCAAAAAGGGACACACAAAAATATACAAGGAATTTCAGATTTTATTAGAAATGCTTTAAGCTTAGGAGGAACAGTTACACTGCAAAGGCAAGCCTACAATTCTACAGCTTTTAAAATAGTTGACAAGTTAATGTGATACAACAAAGTGATTAATAAGGTATCATGTTTAATAGGAGGCGCCTGCATATATCTATAGCAACATCACTTATAATAACCAAGACAGGGAAGCAGTCAATGCCCACTAATAAAAATGTGCAGATTATTCTGCCCTAAAGAAGGAAATTCTGCCATATGCTTCATGAGATGAACTTGAGGTCGTAACAGGAGACAGAATGGCGCCTGCCAGGGGTTGTGGGGAAGGAGAGGGAGAAAGGGGAACTCTTATCTTCATAATAGAAGACTTTAAGACCTGCACAATGGAAAGTTCTGGAAATGCCTCATTAAAGACACAGACATGCGGTTTCTGGCGGAAGGTAGGCCTGGAAAGCCAGTGCTCAGTTTGTGGACACATAGATGACACAGGCAAGTTACCGTGGCGTGGTTCTTTCTGAAACCCATAAAGTCTCCTCAGACGCGGTTTCCTGTGCTGACCTGGGAGAGTCAGCAGCTCAGTGGCGGGAACCACAGCCCGGTGACCCTGGATCCTCCAAGGCCTCCCACTGCTCAGCCAGATCTGCTCACAGGTCTCCCACTGTTCAGCCAATTCTCACCTGTGAATGAGAACTAAGAGCCCTGGGTGATGAAGACAGAAGAGACTGTAGCAAAGGATCCAGGAAAACTTCCAGTTTATATTCCTGAGATAGAAACTTGGAGAAGAGCAATAAGAAGAATGAATGCTTCCCTGGTTAAAGCTCCCCAGGATCTGTTGACATTCAAGGATGTGGCTGTGGACTTCTCACAGGAGGAATGGGAATGTCTTGACTGTGCTCAGAGGACATTGTATATGAATATGATGTTGGAGAATTACAACAACCTACTTTTTGTGGAGAATCATTGCATGTGTCCTAAATATGAGAATGTCTTGGATCAAGACACACAGTACATTGTGTACAAGCATGTGAATAGCCAAGAGAAGTCTTATAAATTTCATGAGCATGGCAAAATCATTCATAAATACACCCAAAGTGTACTTTACCAAGCTAACTTCAGGGATACAGGTGTTGAGTCATCAAACATAAACAGATATCAAACTGGAAACACCAGAGGACCTTGCAAATATAAAAACTGTATAAGTTGTGTTCTATCACTGGTCTAAATCAAGGAATCCACATAGGACAGAAAGAACACAATGGGACAGTGCATGATAAGGTTTTTGACTCTAAACAAATACTGAAGCTGAAAGAAATCAATAGTGGAAAGAAACCTTACAAAGGTAGTGAATGTGCCAGATGTTTCAATAAGAAATGCAAGCTTAGACAACATCAGACAATGCATACAGAGAATTCATACAGAGAGAAACTTTATAAATTTAGTGAATGTGACAAGTGTTTTTTTTTTTTTCTTCACAAATACAGTCTTTGTATTCATCAGAGAATTCATACAGGAGAAAAACCTTATAGATGCAATGAATGAGATGAGTTCTTTAGACATAAATGTAGTCTTAGCACTCATCAGAGAATGCACACATTAGAGAATATTTACAAGTGAAGCAAATGAGACAAACCCTTCACCAAGAAAGATCATCTTAGAACCCATCAAAGAATACATATAGGAGAGCGACCTTTCAAATGTAAATGTTCAAATCCTTTACCACTAGCTCATCTCTGATAGTATATCAGAGAATGCATATAGAAGAGAAACCTCATGAAACCATCTTTACTGAAAATTAGGTTTAAGAAAATATCTAGAAATTTATAGCAGGGGGTGGGGTGGGAGGTGTGGGGAGTATGGGATGGGGGTGGCGGATAGTTTCTACTGAAAAACATGTGGCATGTATTTTATGCATGTGGAATTCTTTGCAACACTTGAGGCTCCACACTAGCATTTATTATGAATATCAGGAACTTATAAAAGCATTTAAGTAGTATTCAAATCTTAGAAACTCTGAAGCATTTATGCTCATGAATCTCTGAAATGATGACAAGGAAGGAAAATTTTCAAACTGTTCACTATTTCATCATGAAGACAAAGTAGAGAACCCAGAAGAAAATGTAACACTTTCTTGGAGACTGAAATAACCCACTGCAGAGGAAATCTGAATATGGTGGATAATACACCTCTCAAAATAGATAGTCACTCCAAGAGCATTCTGGATGTTTAATTCAAATGAAGAAACCAAGACAAATCATATTTCTCTTTCTCTCTCTTTCTTTTTTTTTCGAGACAGGGTTTCTCTGTGTAGCCCTGGCTGTCCTGGAATTCACTCTGTAGACCAGGCTGGCCTCGAATTCAGAAATCCACCTGCCTCTGCCCCCCAAGTGCTGGGATTAAAGGCGTTTGCCACCACCGCCCAGCCAAATCATATTTCTTTCTTTCTTTTTTTTTTTTTTCTTAAAAGAGGCTTCAATAAACTGAGCCACCAAAATGGAATGCTCTTCATGCCAGTATTCCTACAGATACACAGATTGCCCTGAGTGTCAAGTATTCATAATCTGTATCATATGCTGGTTTCAAGTTTCAGGATAGCAACTGTCTTTGAGTCCCTTGGGTTCTGGTCACCAACTCCTTCCCTATAGTCCTGTATGTAACTGCAATAAATATCATTGGTTGGAAAAAAAAAAGGCACAGACATTTTCTGAATTGAACATAAAAATGGTAGCAATGGTGAAATTTTTGATGTTTTATCCCAATTAAACAAAAAAAAAGCACCCTCTGGCCCAGATTTTATAACCTCAAATCTTCAGTTAGGGTAGGAATGGAGAATTCTAAGTTCTAATATAGAAATATTTGTAATTATAAAGTCAAACTGAAAGGATCTGAAGGGCTATTTGCAAGGTTCTTTGCGGGTGGAGGGTCTCAGAGCTAGACCTCAGAGCTCTGTGCATGGTGGGCCGGTGCTTCGCCACTGAGTATACTTTAAAACCTTACTAAAGAGCCAAACCTTGCCAAGAACTGTGGCACACGTCTGTAATCTTAGCCCTTTAGAGGTGGAGGCAGGAGGACTGTCAGAAGTTAAAGATCAGCAAGTTCTAATTACATAATGCCTTAAAAACAAAAACAAAAACCACCATGACCAACAAAAATCCAGATCCAGGTCTGGTGGCACACACTTACAATAACAGAACCTGGGAGGTAAAAGCAGGAAGATCAGAAGTTTAAGCTGTATAGCTAACCTTAGCTATATAGCAAGTTCAAAGCTAACCTAGGGTACGAGACCCTGACTTAAAGCCTAATTAAACAGTGCATAATTTCTATTTTCAGTATCTACTGTTAATGATGTGAGTACAATGCCCCCACAAATACTCACAAAACATATTATACAACAACCTAATGTGTTCACATGTGTTCTAGGCAATGCCCAGTGCTGTGCTCTCAGTTAAGTACATTCATGAGGCACACACTACAAGGAAGAAAACATCGAGAAACTGAATCTGTGGCATAAAAAAATCCCCATAAACTTGGGATAAAAATGGGATGAATATGGTGTAGAACTAATGCCACAGTTGAGTTATTCAGATGAGCCTCAATAGGCACCAGGCCCATTTTAAACTGTGATTGGGTGACATAAATTTGGTAGTGTGATAAAGATTGGTGGGAAAGCATGATTTTGAGTTCCTTATATATGGAGAGCTTATTAGCCTGCACAAAACATCAAAAGCATACGTTGTCAGTGCTTACCATAATTTTTTGGTTTGGGCCTTCAAGCATTTTCAGAATTCTTATCTTCCAAATCAAAACAAATAATCACACAGTTGACTCTAACAATTCCAGCTATATTATGAGGTCATAAAATAGCAAGGAAGAAAACTGAAGTTCTTAAAATTTTCTGTTGCACAATACTGCTGTAAAATCCAAGGGCTTAACCCATCTACTACCTCACCCTACTCGTTGTCCTGAGCCACAGAAACCTTAAAGGGAACTCTGCTGTGCAGCAGACCCAGGGATAGGGAAAATGTACTAGTTTCCGAAACAAGAACTTAGCCACTCAGCATTAGAGCAGAAAGATGAAGACTCATGCTTGCTGTTCAGAAAGTGTGAAGAGAGCATCCCGCTGAAGGAGCCTGGTAAGACATCACTGCAAGTAAAAACACAATTCGTCCACTTTGGAAGAAGGCTGTTTTGAGAATGCTTTTGTGGCTAAGTTGCTGCTTTTTAAAATAGACATTTAATTCTATTTTATCTGATGATAAAAATCACAAGACCAGTTCTTCTCACTAACAACCACATAGAATTTCTATTATAGGAAACTACTAGAGTATAAAATTTCTGCTATGGGAAACTACTGGGGTATCAGCCTGGGGAGACTTTATGTTATTACCAAATGTTGTTACTTTGACTTCAGATAGATGAACCAGTCAGTGCTTGCTAAACAATAGGTACATATATAAACGGAATCTTGGTGAGTACAGGATGTGTAGTCAGCCTCAGTTATCTTCCGTCTTCACACTCTGGATGTCCCAGGAATGATGCGCGGGTTTAGGTTGGTTCTAGGATAGGCCCAGGGGCCTGGTTTGATCTGGGATCCCTGGGACCATACCTAGAACAAACCCAAACAAAACCAGACTCCTTGGGAGTGCTTTCAGCTTGAATGGGCTTCTGGGCTCCTCACCCATGTGGGCCTCCAGGGCTGTATCAGGGCCACACACCAACCTTTAAGGGATAGGAGTGACATTCTTGGAGCCTTCTATATATTGTTACATACCAGTACTGTGTCTCAGTACTTTCAAGTCACAGTATTGAACAGAAGGTACAAATTGGTACAAAAAATGCAGAACATACTTGGACTCAGAAAGAGAGTCAATTTAGTTATTTAGCTTGGAAGGAAAAGAAGGCTAAGAAATTGTTCAGGTCATTGTAAAAGAGCAAACTTACAAATGACATACTTTAGTTTTACAAGAAATTTGCAACAATAAACTTATTTGTATGCAGTCAGTCTTTAGGACATGTTATAAAACTGTTATAAATCCTAAAATAATACTATCTATTTTAAGAAACTCTTAAGAAATAAGTGAGGAAAAATATCTATTTGGCATATCTACAGACAGTCCCATTTTTAAGCTTGTATAATCAGAAGTATCCACATCCTAAACATCATTTCCACTTCAGCAACGTATGTGCTAAGTGAATTTCAGTACACAGGGATAAGACTAATGTCACTGCTGGCACACTAAAGTGCATTCTAATGCACTGCATTTTAAAGACATCATGGGCATTAGAATCCATCACACAATTATCACTATATAACCTTGGCCAGGCAGGAACTCACTATGTGGACCAGGCTGGCCTTTAAATCAGAGATATGCCTGCCTCTGTTTCCAGAGTGTGGGGATTAAAGGTATGTGCTGCCACACCAGGATTTGACCACACACTTAAAGATAGGTATGAAATCAATTTCTTCTGATTGCTGCTTAATTTTGCCTATGTAAAACTTCATATGAACTCCCTCTTTTTGGTTTACAGCAATCGCACTGGGTAGAATTGTGCTCCTCTAATGGCTAACTCAGAGAAGCACCAACCATGTCTGGTATCACTGTCTCTTCTACAATGGTGTCAATACAAGAAACTAGTTTGGACCATTCTTCTTACAATTATTATATCATAATTCCCTTCTATAACATAAATAACTGAAGGACAGCCACATGAAGCATGATTTTGAAAGGCTGATACAGCATCCATGCTGACTGTAATGAAAGCGAGTTTCATGAAGCATGAGTATAAAATAAACCCACCACTCACTCTCTATGTGATGACAGTGAGTCCCATGGTTAGCAAAGCACAGCACATAAATGGTACAACTACGCAGATGCTAGGAGAGCCGTGTCTAGACAGTCTAGTACTATTTGAAAATGTAATCTTGCTTATTTTATACACTGAAGGCTAATTTAAGCATTCCAATTACTGAATGACAGTGGAGCTTCTGCGACTGAGTTACAGGCCTTAGCTCCAATGCTGACGAATCATGGGAAACTTAACGTATACTTCCTTTAGCTGAATGAAAGAAAGCAAAGATGCTGCCAGCATGAATGGTGCATCAATCTTTCATAATCATGTAATTCTTTGTGGCCTAGAGTCTACAATCCTAATACTTCTCAGATATCTTCAATAATTGTTTTCTTATTTTCCATGTCTTAATCTACTTTGTTTTGGAAATGAAGATTTATTTCTCTTAAATAAGAAAGCCAAAAGAAATTCAAGACAGCATGTGGTTTCCAATTCAAACAGAAAATATATATGACAATGCTAACTCCAATGCAGTGGTTTAATTACTGCAAAAGAATTATAGGTATAAAAACAACTTTAAAGAAGGCAAAATATGAAGAAAAAAGGTTATTCTTGTATAACAATAATTTTATTTTGAAAGCAGGCATTTTAACTCAGCAATTTCACTGGGTCAAAGACTGTAATCTAGTAGGTCATAAGAAATCTTATGGAAGAGTGAGTGAGTGTAAGTTTGTCACTCTGCATCTGTCTGCTCATGCAGCTTAACTAGCAGAGTCATCTAGTCTTCACAGCAGGTCGGAAGGCATGTGTGAAAATGGACAAGGGCTGCTAATTCACGCACACTTAATCTGCAGTAATGGGAATGTAGGAATCACTACCAAAACCAAACATATGATGACAGAAGCCCAGTCAAATCAAATGGAACTTAATAAAGGGACAGTCCTTGGCGTTTAGTGTATAATGACCATTTTGAGCTGGCTGGAGTACTACATGCCTTCCATCTTAGCACTTGGCAGGCAGAGACAGGCAGATCTCAAGGCCAGGCTTGTCTACATAGTGAGTTCCAGGGCAGGCAAGGCTATACAGAGAAGCCCTGTCTCAAAAACCAACGATGATGATGTTGATGATAATTTTGTGTGTTTGTGTACATGTGTACAAGAGGGTATGCACACACATATTCATGTGTGTGTATGTGTGTGTATATGGGTTAAGCCAGAGGTTGATGTTTAGGGTTTCCCTAGACCACTTCCACTGATGAGGTCAGAGTGGCCAGACAGAGAGTTTCCAGGGATTTTTCTGACTCTAATCTCCCAGGCAGGGGTTATAGATGTACTCCATATATATATATGCCCAGCTTTTTTTTTTTTTTATAAGGGTACTGGGATCTGAGTAAAGGTTATCATTCTCATACTTGTGCAGAGAGCATCTTCCCAACCCCTTAATAACCATTTTAATATAGAAAAAGATTATGGTGTATTTCATACATTGCTAGAGAATTGGGCTGTCCAAATGATTCATTCCCTTGTCAAGTCAGCCAGTTCTTATTAAATGAGTCAGGTTTAGTTTCAAACCAGTAACTCTTGATAATAAGACATGCTATGCAGAATTCAGAATAATAACGTAAACTTTAAGCCTGTGTACTGAATGAAAACTAATTAATACAAACAAATGGCCAACATTTTTCTGAAACACACAGTGACATTCAAAGAGGACAGTCAATTTTTCTTTTACAGTTAAATCCATTGATAAAGAGTCCTAGAACATCAGCATACAAATACCAAATTAATATTTCAAATACATGACAATCACATTTTTAACCAAGTATTTTTTAAGCAAGTTCTTAGTAAAACACTAAACACACACACAAGAATGCTAAGCAGCAAAACAGGCAATACACGGTCCATGCACACGACTGACAGAAAAGCTCTCGGCCTTTTCCAGTCTACTTACTCTTAGTTTAGACACAGTTCTAGCAAGCGTGGCAATCTGGTTTCTCAGTCCACAGCAGATTAAAAGCAGCAAATTAGGGGCCTATTGCAGAAGGCAGGCACACAACATGGCGGATTATAGGGGAAGGTAAGAGAAACTGTGAAAGAAACAGACATGACTCAAAAAGTAAGCAATGTGAAATCACATAGCAAAGGAGTGTTTGACGCTCGCTACAGATCTCAGCTGTGCCCGAATTTGAGGGAATTTGTTCATGCTTCCCCAGAGGAACTGATATTCTCAAAGGAAAGGCTAAACTAGTTTTGGTACATGCCAGAGTTAAGGGAGAGGAGGAGAAGTAAGTCCTCTTAGCAGACTGTTAAGTCCAAGGACTAAACACATGGGCTTGCTTTCATTCCCTGAAAGATGAAAGGACTCTAGTTAGTCACCAGCTGATGAGGACAATGAACGGTCACTATGCCGGGCATTTTGCTGTCTTTTATTTTGTACACTTTCTCTTGCACCTTTGTTTTCTAATCTAAGCATAAAGTACAGACATGTCCCCATACACAGATCTGGAAAAAAATTCAATCCTAATGGATTGTTCGAGAACTGTGTTGACTTTGGCCAACCAGGCTTAGCTGTGTTACACTTTTGGCTCCAGGATTTGGTTCTGGTATCCGTGCTCTATTTGGGTATAAAAGCAATATGCCATGGCTAAACCAGCCAGTGACATCCCCTCCCCCTATTATTTCTATTCATTTAGCAACTTGAAGCATGATTCATCTTTTACATGGGAAGAAAATATCCCAGTGAAATATAACCTTGGGTCACGTCTATCAATACCTCACCAAGTTCTAGCCTTTTAAATATATCAGAAATTGACATGCTTACCATTCAAGCAAATGTCTCTTAGTGTATGAAATAGGATATTACTATCTACTTTAATAAACAGAGCTATACGTTTCCAACCATCTTCTCACTTCCCCAGCCTCCAAATCAACATTTCTTTTTTATTTTCTAAGAAATCAAAAATGTTGCTCTGCAATTCCAGGAATTAGAGTATTCCCGAGAAAACTCTCCCTAGATGATGAGGTTACAGTACTCGCATCCTTTGGAGAAAAGGCCTGGGATTCAAACTCCAGCCTCTTTCTGTAGAAGCCTGACACCTGATTTTTCTTTTCTTTCTTCCTTTTTTCTTTCCCTCCTGGTACAGGCTCTCATTGTGTATTTCTGGTTATCCTGGAGCATGCTCAACTGGCCTCGACCCTGCAGTGACCCTCCCGACTGTACACCTGGGGTTCTGGCATCATAAGTACAAAGCATATCACAGATCTTCTTAAACATCCTTAGCAATGTGCCTTAAATGTGTGTCCTTTTCCTGACTCACTTATCATCGACTCCTAATAGAGTCAGATGCTGTGACTATTAATTAGTTCTTTTTTTGTATTATTGTTGTTTTTCGAGACAGGGTTTCTCTGCATAGCCCTGGCTGTCCTGGAACTCACTCTGTAGACCAGGCTGGCCTCGAACTCAGAAATCCACCTGCCTCTGCCTCCCAAATGTTGGGATTAAAGGCATGCACCACCACTTCCCAGCTAGTAATTAGTTTTAAGGACAACAAGGGCTTTATGTATGAAGTTAGATAACATGCACAGCTTGCAAATAAACAAAACAAAAACAAAAACAAAATAAAAAAAATTGCAGAGGACTACAAATGAAAGATCTGCCAGGAGTCTGGCCCAGTATCTGCCAGATATCAGGGCCTTCCAGAAGCAGAGAAAAGGTTTTGAGGCTTGCTAAGTGACCACAGACCATTTACTGTTCTGGACCTCCCCATCTGCAGATGCACCAAGGGTAAAAATTCTGTTTTCATGAATGACCCAAAAAGCATGACTTTTTTTTTTTTTCTTTCTGAGTTCTAGATTAATCCTGGTAAAACCAATGTTGGCAATATTTGTAGTAAAAGCTGTCAGAATACTACTCCCAAAAAGATTAATCATGCTATAAAAACTGGCAAATAAGATTGTAAATTTTCTCAGAATGTTTCTTCTGGATATGAAAGGACATCTATTAACCTCAGTCATGAGGAAGTGAGGCAGCCCGGGGAAGCACGTGTAAGGGCATTCACTTTCATCCCATCAGTCTGTCCATGTATAAAACGTATTCAAGGCAAGAAGAACAAAGTGCTAATCAGAGGACCTTAGACTTCAGTGGGCATAAGCAGCTCCTAGGTCTCATTCGAAAACAACCAGGAATTACAGAAAGCACAGCTTAAAGTCTACATAAGAAAATAGGACTTCTAATTTATTGTGATTCCAGTATTCACTAAAACAAATGGGGAATACTAGCTTAGGGCATTGTAAGAGAAAAGTAGTCAAGAAAATTTCACAGAGAAAACAGCTTCATGCTGGAAATATTTTAAATGATGAAATATAAAAACAGCATGCAACAGAGAGCATCATGTACTATCTCAATGTCCTTAATCATGACTTCAACAAGCAGTCTCCACGAACCTACATAAGTGCCTGTGATTAAAAGACTAGACTGGAAGATTGGAAATTCTTCCAGATTAAGCTCTATATTTCAGAATTTGAATGTATCAAGTTTTATGCTCAGCAAGCATAAGACTGATATTAATATGAATGGATTTCTGTGAAATTGCTATAGTCGAATCACAATAGACTAAAAATATTAAAAATGACTACATTTTCCTGTGTTAAAAATTAAGAGAACTCGCCGGGTGGTAGTGGCGCACGCCTTTAATCCCAGCACTTGGGAGGCAGAGGCAGGCAGATTTCTGAGT
>NW_022196910.1:21557290-21558628 GCF_008632895.1 Mastomys coucha
AAAAAAAAAAAAAAAAAAAAAAAAAAAAATCTAAATCTAGCTGGGCAGTGGTGGTGCATGCCTTTAATCCCAGCACTTGTGATTAAAGACAGAGGCAGGTGGGTTTTTTAGTTCGAGGCCAGCCTGGTCTACAGAGTGAGTACCAGGACCGCCAGGGCTATACATCCCTGTCTTGAAAAACTAAAAATCTAAGTCTAGGGGGAAATGGAGTTGGCAAACAATAATTTAAGTAAGAAAGTAAAACCGTGTTACTCAGAAATACAGACGTCACTACAGTGCTGAGAATCTGCCCTTTCTCTTGAAATTTAGCTATTTCCAAGTCCATCTTCAGGTACTGCTCCTACCATGCTGGTACTGTTAAGCATCAGCAAAAGGCAAAATCAGTAACAGTGCAAAGTCTATTCATACAAAGTAGAAGATTTTCCTCAGGATAAGAAATAGTTTCTAGAACAACAACAGACCTTGAGAAAAAGTAAATTTCTTTACTAAAAGCAGTAAATTACAGGAAGTCATATATTTGCCTCCTGAAACAGCAGCATAAAATGATTTTTTTTCTTTACATTCCTCACAAAATAATGCCTATAAACTCTGTGAGTGCACAGTAGCAACAGGTTCCAGGAGGAGAATATTTCGGAAAATACCATTGAAAACACAATTCCAGCACAAAGCAGACAAGCCTGGTCTCTGGAAAGCATCTCGAGACATATTCACAATGAAATACAAAGGGACAAGGATACTTTCCAAGACAGCTGACGTGTTTCCTGAGTCTTAGTAAGACAGGCCAGGCTAGAAGGCAGCATAGGACCTACTTACAGCAGAGGCACAGTTGTCTCCAGGTTAACTGATGTAAACTAGTTCCTGCAGGGCTGGGGCTGGCGCCTTTGCTGGATCGACAGCACTTGGACATCATCGGTGTTTCCTAAGAGGGCAGGCTATTGTCCCCTTAACCTTTGTTTGGCGCTGTGAAATGAGCACAAAGGGAACCTACGAGATACGCTGCAGCCCGAGCTCCCTTC
Source organism: Mastomys coucha (assembly GCF_008632895.1). Classification (NCBI taxonomy): domain Eukaryota; kingdom Metazoa; phylum Chordata; class Mammalia; order Rodentia; family Muridae; genus Mastomys; species Mastomys coucha. The sequence continues at coordinate 21,558,307 of NW_022196910.1, forward strand.
AAACTACTTTTAAGTTCCAAACCCCAGCACACATCAATTGTAGTAATTAAATACTTTTATTTAGAACCTGTCTCTTTGTTTTAAGAGTGGTATAAACAAAATAAAGTACGAACAATGTATTAACATGACCGCTGCAGTTACGCACTGCAAGGACACAGTAGAAAGGGCTCATTCTAAATGTTTATGCTCTGCAAGAGAATCATCCTGGTTACCTCATGGCAGCAAAGTTTTGGCAAAAAATGATAAATTCATTTCTTATTAAAAGTACTTAAAGATTTGCCAATATTATCAGTTTTGCCACAAATAAAACAGCAGTTTTTTT
>NW_022196910.1:21558638-21591306 GCF_008632895.1 Mastomys coucha
AAAAAGCCCTTACCTTTCTCTCCTATGCCTAAAGGATCTGCCTAGACAGGTATCTACTAATTTCAGGTCAGGTTTTCAAATCAGTATTCACCCTGTAAATTCGCGCCGTAGCCTTATAGAGTAAACACACACTCATTTCCCTTTCCAGTCTTGCAGCTACAACACTTTTGTAAAAGAACAATCACGGACATGGCTTCATCTTGGCTTTTATTTTTCCTCCACCTCATTTTCACCTCCTTCACCTAGCTGTTCTTCCTCCTCGTCGCCAAAAGTCTGCTCCTGCATGGTGGTAAAGGACAGAGACCTGGCGGCCACTTCTGCAGCCAGGCCAGCAGAGAAGGTGAATTCTGGTGACAACTGGAGACGAGCCAGCCTCTGCTTAATGGAGAGCTGCAGCGAGTCCCTGGGAGTCGGAGGGGCAGTGGCCCCCGCAGCGGCAGCAGCAGCTTGAGGAGACTTAGCCTCACTCTCATGCTGGTAGCACACTGTCTCCTCTGCTCCTCGGGGGAGGAGGCCTTCTTCTGCAGAGGTGTCTTTGCTTTGCCCCTCTGGAGGGCGGTCACACACATACTCAGTCCTACTGTCTTCCTTGTCGCCGGCACAGGGCTGACTAGACTCCTCTTCAGTAGCATTACTACCGACTTTTTCTGTATCTGAATTCATGGGTGTTTCTGAATTACTTACAGATTCCACTGGGTCTACAGGAGACAAGGATTTCAACACAGCTTCAAAGAACAAAAAGAGGAAAAGAAAAGAAAAAGGGAAAAAAATAACTAAGGGCCCAACAACTTTTAAATTCCCACTTGCTTTTTTTTTTTTAAAGGAGCAACATATAAATAAAAACACAATAAAACTTTCTAGTAAAATAAATGCAACTTTATGAATATGGGGAGTTTTATGAGACAAAATACCTAAAGAAATGAAACGAGACAAGGACACGCTGAAGAGTCTGCAGTTCAAAGGCAGTGCTTCTCAAAGCACGGTCCCTGAATGAGCAGGCCCAGTTACCCTCTAGGAAGCTGCTGGCCACAGATCCTAAAGTCTGATCACACACAGGGAATGGGACACTGGGGTTGGAGGCGGGCATGTTTACAATCCCACTTGATTCTGATGCTCACTAAAGCTTGGGCCTAATGCGACCCAGACAACGGCATCTTCATATATATGTATATATATTTACAAGGTAAAACATGTAAATAAATAAACAAAAAATGTAACATACAATTCAACTTACTTGCCAATCACCTAACAGAACCTGAATAGAAGTAAAGCAAATGTCTCCATTTTGTAGTACTACACAGAACACAAATGAAATAAAATCTGCATTCGAGACCAAGTACCAAACAAAGTATAGCACATAATAAATACAATATAGATCTATACAGTAGAAATTGTCCTTGCAAGAAAAATGAAGTTTTAGTTAGCCCCTCCTGGTGTTAGTAGGCAGTGGGTTGTTCGCTAGGCAGTCTCTCCTCCCAGCATGAGGGGTTAGTACAATACAACATATTATGAAGCATGGCGGAAGGAAAAAAGTGCGTCTTGAAGGTCTGGCGTATACTTAAAAAGCATTTTTGTAAAAACGCGTCCATTTCCAAGACACATGCCTACGCTGCGGTAACCGCGCTACGGAAGCAGCGACAACAGAACATGGCCACAGCAGGTCCAGCGGAGGCTGTCCCTCTCTAATTCCACTCGGACTTTACCCCTGTAGGCAGAGATGAAAACAACTCTGGAAGACGTACCGACATTTGTCATGGTAAAGCATTTTTCTGGCATCAGCAGATCTTTTACTTATTTTCACAAACTATACAGCATTACTGCCTTTTTAAATGCAAATAGAGACACATTTTCTCTCATTTGCCCACCATGTCAACCAGTAGGTCATTTTAGGGCTAAATAATATGAAGAAAACACTGCATAGCAGCAAAACATATGAGCTTATACGTAATGATATTTTCAGCATTTCTGCACACTCTTTGTTCATAAGTCTGCTAGGTCTTAACAAGTGTACTGTGTTACATGGGTTCAGGATCACTGCTAACTGAATTAGGGAGCAAGGGTATTTGGAACGGAAGCAGCCACTGATAGCAGTGTAGAATAGCAGTCTCTAGGGGAATAGGGTTTTTTTCCGTCTGGTGATCCATGTGTTACATGTAGCAATAAATAGTATCAGGTGTCTAACAGGGACTTGATAACTACTTGTTGAATTACAATCTGCTGAATGAATGATGCTGGATAATAGAAACTAGGGAAAAAAAGGACAGAAATTTAGAGACAAACAACAAAATAAACAAAAAACTCTGAGCACAGAAATGATCATGTCTTAAAAAGATTGTTATCCGAAATCTCTAACTCATGAACTCTACGACTGCTTCTGGAAAGTTCTCCCTTCCTCTGCTCTGCTGCTCAAGCCTTTCCTTACATCCCAGCTACCTGTCTCTCTGGCAGGAAAGGTGAGGCAGCCAAAGATTCACAGAAGAAACACCCAGGGAGAGAACAGAGCTCTAGGTCAGAGACCAGTATGCGTCTACTCCATATCTACACACAGCAAGTTTGTGGGATTAGTCTAATTAGAATAAAAGTAAACTGAGAAAGATATTTTTATTAGAAATACTGGGAGGAACAAGTGGACAGGATGGATTCTTAAGCTGGCAAGGCTAATATAAAAAGGAAGATGGAACCACTGCAGCTTTAAGACAGAAGGCTATCATCAGAGAGTTGTTTGAGTTTGAACAAAGTCTGGAATAGGTTACAAGATAGCAGGGAGGAAGGCACTGAAACAGGACCTATTCTCAGGGCTACCTAGTGGACAAGCATAATCTAGTGGGAATCTGGGTTCTAAGAGAGCCAAGGGAAACAGCAAGGAAGGATGAAACCAACAGACAGTAGGCTGGAGAGAAAGGAGAGGGTTCCTAGGAGAAGACAGGACAGCTCCCAGGAGCTTTCTAGAACAGGTGATCTATACACTTCTACTGAGAAGGGGGAAGGCAGGCAGACGGCAACTGCACATTTGAGGGTCCATGAGAATACTCTAAAATGGAGTGGAAAGCCCATTCTTGTAAGTCCACACGAATTAATTCAACTGAGAATGAACTAAGTTGACATTGTCAACTATCGAATTTCTTTTTCTTCATACCTTCTCTTGCCTCCCATGAAGTGTGTCTGAAGAAAAAAGTGAGAGTAACATGAAGACATGTAAGGCCAGCCAACAACATCCTAACCTGACCATGGAGTTGGAGTACACAGAAACACCTCCTCTGCTTCCATGTACTTGAGTAACCTGAATGAAGTGGCCAAGTGGCTTAGAGCTTTGTGCATTTTTCATCATTACAGAAATTAATGGTGAGTTTTACTGAAGTACTTGGATAGAGAACAGAGCTTAGCATCTTGTTTATAGTTTTCCTTTGTCTGCCCCCTTGCCCCCTGAAAGGGTCTTGCTACGTAGTAGCTAGGTAACACAAATGTGCTGTGCAGTCCCAGCTGGCCTCAAACTCATGATCCTCCTTGCCTCAACCGCCTTGCTGGGATTACAGCGCCACCATGGCCAGCTGGAGATAACCAATTTAATGTTCACTCTGAAAGAAATCTATCAAAGAATCAAATAACTGGTGAAAAACCTTGACTCCATAGTCCTAGTGTGATTCCATGGCATTCTTTTATTGACCAAGTTGATTTTGCTTTTGTATGAGAATACTGTACTGACTGGAAGATCCAGAGTTCTACAGTTTAAATAACATTCATGGTTCAAAAAGAAAAGATTCCTGTCCCTGAGACGACCCGCGCTCTGAGATCGGAGCTTACCGTGGTCACTGAACAGCAGCTGCTTCCATTTTTGTCTTTCTGCCTCTGAAGCTTTAAAGCCCAGCACAGATTTTAGCTCCTGCAGCACCCTCTTGGACTCTTCCCGCTCGCGCTTCTGTCTCTCTTTGTCTTCCTGAGACAAGTGATACAGATCGTCCTTTCGGAGCTCACTTTCTATGTCTATGTCATCCACATAAGCTTCTAATTCCTAAAAAGGGACCAAATACAGAGAACTTCAAGCCGACAGGTCTCACTTCCTGCAGCTATGCATCCCGGGGGACCTTCTCATATGACAGCTGAAAGGAAGGCGACAAATGTATCTGCTAACAAGTTAAAATCTTCAAAAAGTGGATACCAAAAAGAGTTCTAGATGAGAACGTTTTTAACGTTCAGAGTAGAAAATAGCGATTTTCTACTCTGCGTTAATGAATCCAATTCAAGGTGCTAAGAGCAAATATTTTGACATAAACTTACATCACATTGTAATACATCTTAACCTCATTAGAAGCAGAAATTCAACAATTTATCTGACATTACCCATGTCACCTGAAATAAAAGTAGGCAAATTGTATATGGGCTACTTCTTCAGGGGAAACCAGTGCCTTCCCCCTTACCTGCTCCTCAGGGATGGGGTCTCTGTCCTCAATGTGTAGAGTAGGCCGCAACAAGGGCACTGCAGTGCAGTGTGGGTTCTCACATGCTACTCCAGGCTTGCCTTCAGAACGACAGTGGTGGAGGGCAGAGTAAGGATGAGAAACAGGCCGTCAGAAACACACAAGAGAACATCTAGTGACATGATGTCCTTAGCACTACTTGCTTAGTTTCACAGTCTGATTTCCTTTCACCCTGGTTTTCTTGTTTTGAGACATGGTCTTTCTAGGAGCCCAGGTTGGTTTTAAACTAATGATCTTCCTACTTCAGGCCCATGAGTGTTAGATTTCTGATGTATGTCACCCTATCTGGCTCCCAAATTGTTCTGGCTAAAACCTTTTATTTGTAAAAATGAAAGACATCATAAGGGAACAGTAATAGCTATATATATCTACCACTTGGCTTTAAGTTAACCTCGAGCAGGTCATGGCCATAGTATCTGTCACATGGTAGATGACAAATATTCCACTCCCACAAAATATTTTGTTCACAGTGTTGGGAGGGTTTAAAAACAGAACATTATTTCTCCTTTAAAAAAAAAAAGAACAAAATATGGTGGTGCGCCCTTTTAATCTCATTGCTTGGGAGGCAGAGGCAGGTAGATCTGTGAGTTTGAGGCCAGCCTACCAGACCACACACTCAAGAAAGTTCTATTGGGCTCACAGTAGAACAGTTTTTCTTATCAGTACCGATACGACACAGTAAGGCCTTTGAATAAAAAAATGAAAACTGCTCAACAAAACGATCCACAACAGAAAATCTAAACCCAAAGTACTGCTTGTTGTTTCTGAAGCACTGGGTATAGGACCCTGACCCTTGGGCAAGCCTAGAATGCTGGAGACGACTGATGGACACCTCAGCCCTTGACAGCAGCTTATCGATACTGCTAAATAGAAAATACATGGCTGGAGAGATGGCTCAGGGGTTACTTGATTGCTCTTCCAGAGGATCTGGGTTCAATTCCCAGCAAACACATGGTAGCTCACAACCATGTGACACACACAAGTATAAGGAGAAATCACAAACTTACTAAACACTTTTGAAATGTAGATAGTCTTTATGACATAAAAATTCAGAAACCACACAAGAGGAAGTGTAATAAATTAACACATTCCACAAGGTATTTTAAATATTGACATTTATTTTATGAACATGAATATGAATTCTCTAGGAAATAGAAAGACTACAAAGTAACCATGGGCTGGGGCAGGGGTTGATGAGGCTCCTCATCATATTCCTACTCTTTTGGGCTTTTAAACTTTTGAGCATATGAATTCCTTAATTCTTCATAAAATAAATATTAAGATAAAACTTTAAAAATAATAGTCAACTGAAATGTCAATGAGAGGAGGTAAATTTGGATTCTAATGGGGACTTTTACCTGGCAAGAGGCCTACTGCACAAATTACCCTGGTTGCTGGGGTGAAGCAGACAAGGGATGTCTTAGCCAGCAAGGATGGCAAGGTGCTGGGAGGGTTAGAAGACACTCTAGGTGTGCCTGGGCTTGTGTGGTCACATGGAGCAGGAAAGAAAGAACTCTCAGAGGATGAGTCCACAGCTGTCCACAGTGGTGAGGAATTAGGGCTAGGTAAATATGTTGAAAATTCTGAGTCAGGTTTCCCATAACCAGGAGAGGAGGTTTGGATATGGAAATGGGAAAGGACAATAAATCATGTGGTGTTGAAACTCTATTAGCATTACCGATAAGACACAGCGTTAAACATACAGAGACAGGTACAGAAATGGTTCTGAATATGTGTACAGCTTTACAATATATTTTTGCACTCCAGTTGTACACTGAGATGTGGAAGCAATTACATCCCGGGGCAATGAGCACACATAGCATCCAGCCCTTGTTCTCTAAACACCACACTCCATTGAAAGGACTGAGGGCTCTCCAGTGTCAGAACTGGTACCAGGAGGAAGCAAGGAAGTGTTTAAAATGATGCAAACAAGAAAATGTCACAATGAAATGAATTCACTTTTATGCTAACTAAGACTAGCAAAAAAGAGAAAAAAGACAATCTTTATACAATATTACCTTGGAATTTGTTACTATATTTAGTAAAATATAATTATAATAATAAATTACAATTCACTGTAAGATTTGCATCCATACAGTTTTACTGATATAAATAAGTGGACAAATGGATTCTTTACCTTAGAGTAAAATGGCAAATATGTAAAAGAGAAAATGGATTAGGAAATTATCAACAGGCAATTGTCATAGAAATATTTAGAGATAATGGAATTTTATGTCTGCTACTTTCTCTTAAATAGTTCAGAATAATACTACCATTAAAAATAGTTATATAAATTCACATACACAAATTCAAGAAAACCCCCAAAACAGGTGAAAATAATTTAAGCTAACTTATTCATTCCAAAAATCTCACCTTTTTGTACCCAATTCTATGGGGTTAGACAAATACATAGTCATAAACCACCAACAACCCAAATATCAAACACTTCCATCCTCCAAATATTAACCTATGCTGCCTATGTTTTGGCTGTTCTTTTTTTCTGGAGGGGGTGGGGCAGCATCTTGCTAAGTAGTCTAAGCTGGCCTTGAACTTGCAGTCATCCTGCCTCAGCCTCCTCAGTGCTGGGATCTGAGGTGTGTACCACCATGCCTGGATATCCTGCCACTTTATATCTCACTTAGCCATTTCCAGTTTCTCCTGATCACCGTGTTAAGAATAGCATAAACGCCAGGTATGGGGGCACATGTCTGCAATCTCCACACTACAAGTTTGAAGCTAACCTGGACTACAGAATGAGGTCAAAGCAAGCTACACTGCATAACAAAACTCCTTCTCAAAATAACCAAATCAAAGTTATTAAACTGCCCAGTTGTGTGATCAGTCCTTGCACTGCTGAATGGTTCCCAATGAATGGGAAGGACACATGGCCTTTAGATATTTTAGTGATTATAAACAAAGTCATACAGAAATATACATAGAGCTTTTATATGAACACAAAGTTTTTCTCTTATTTATTTGGATTTTGTATGCTAGGCACTGAACCTGGGGGCCCAAAGTAAGTAGGCAAGTGTTTTAGCACCTAGCTACCCTACACCCCAAGTCTTAGAACATGAAGTGAAAGACCCCCATGGGGAGACCCCCACTCAAATCTCGGGAGGACGTGCACCCAAGGAATCACGAGAGACCATCTTGATGTAAACACATGAGGCAGTTTAATTTTGGAGCTCCGGGTCGACACATATCTCATACAAGAGATAGAGGAATCGACAACGAGGCTCAGGGGTTAGGGGTTTATATAGGAAAAAGGTCTGGGGAAACAAAGGAATCAGCATAGTTATACATGATTGGCTAATTCAAATATCAGCTAGTGTGCGTGCAGATCAGGGCGGAAAATTCCTAAGGGTGGTAATCTGAGTCAACAGAGCATCTGGCTGACCTTAAACCATATCTAAGAGGACTAGATGACCCATTACTCAGTTGGGTCATGCCAGGGCCCACCTGGACATATCTTTGCATGCTTTCTCCTCCACATCTTCCCAGCCTGCTAGTTCCTAGAATGTCCCAACAGCTCGCCTGCCCCTGCCCAGGCCCATCTGGACATGTTCGACCTTGGTCCACTGTGTTTTCCTCAAACCTGCAATTTTCTCATTAGCCAGCACAAGTCTCAAATTTAACTCTTTTAGAAGTTTTGATAGTTCTTAGCTAACATGTAATACGATACTACTGAATCATAGGGTATATGTTTAAATAATGGGTAAAATTTTAGTGAGAGAAGTTTACTTATGTAATCTGAAAGTAAAGCACACGCCTTTAATCCCAGCACTTGAGAGGCAGAGGCAGGCAGATTTCTGAGTTTGAGGCCAGCCTGGTCTACAGAGTGAATTCCAGGACAGCCAGGGCTATACAAAGAAATCCTGTCTCTAAACACCAAAAACCAAAAGCCAAAAAAAGAAAAGAAAAAAAAACCCTGAAAGTATTTCCTCATAAAATATTTACTGTAAAGTACTATAATGAAAGGCTAATATATATATATATATATATATATATATATATATATATATATATGACAACCAAATATCACATATGATTGGGATGTAGACATATAAGAATACTGACAATCTGTACAATTTTAATGAGTACTATGGATTGCATGGCAGTATTGTATCTGCATTAAATTCCTGATTATAACAGTATCTTGCATTGTATAGGAGAATCTCCAGTTTTCAAAATTACAAAGAAAGGTTTAGGAATAATGGGAGTTTATGCATACATGTATACATATATATGCAAAGATAAGTCAAATGTGGTGGAATGTCAATTATTACAGAATGTAGATGAAGGGTATTTTGGATTACTTTTGCAATATTTTTATAAATCTAAAATGACTTCTAATTAAAAAAATATTTCTGTGTATGGTGTTCTGCTTGCATGTATGCCTGTGAGGTACTTGTGTGCCTTGTGCTCATGGAGGCTAGAAGGGCACAGGATCCCCGTAACTGGAGTTACACAGTTGTGGGCTGCCATGTAGGTGCTGAGAACCAAACCTGGATCCTTTGGAAGAGCAGTTAATAACTGCGGAGACAACTCTCCAGCCTCTGAAATGACTTTGAAATGGAACATAAAAAAATCTGGCTTTGTAGACTAATTTCAAACATTTAAAGTCTTACAGTCATGGGTAACTGTGTAAGACACGAACAATAAGATAGCGTCACTGACTATGGGCTCAGTGATGTGAAGCCAGTTTTCACATGGTAGCTGACCGAGTAAGAGTCGACTACTTCAGAGTGTGCTCAGGAAGCACTGAACGGCATGTACCATTTCTTAATGCCCAGCCTTTAGACGGCCAGTACATAGTCTACCACTGAACGAGCCATGGCTGCAGCTTTGCACCCAAAGTACTTTTGAATGTTCTTCTGGTACTCAGAGGTTCTAGACCTCAGGGTCAATTTTTAAAATATTTAGAGATATTAAAATTCTTTAAGAGATTTATCCTTTGAGAAAACACACCCACTAGACACATGTGTGAGAAAAGGAAGTATAGGCATTATCATGCCAGTATTTTCTTTGAAAAAAGTTAATATTTTTTACCATTTAGTATTTATTCCTTGAAGACACTGAAACAAACTATTAAAATGCTTACTATAAACAAAATAGTATTATGGCGACATGAACTAATTATTGTTGGCAACAATACAAATTCAATGTACAAGTCTAATTAACCCTGTAATAAAGACCCATGGGAAAAACAAGGTGTTAGCTTGTAACACAATTTAAAAAATTAACATGCTAAATATTCCAAGTAAAATTAGTGGTGTAAAACCAAGAGTGAAATCTGAGTTTTAAAGAAACTCAGGTTAGGAGAGAAATATCAGCAATGCATTGTAGCCTGAGACACAAACTGATCTAAGACGGTTAGACCGTGATGCTTACAATAAATTCAGAGCCATTAACTATGTCATTTCCATATTGTGTCTTCATAACAGAAGTAAGTACTATACCTTACAAGGAAATCTCAGGACCTCACTCAGAACCATCACTTGGCGAGTGCTGGGGATTGAGATATATTCCCCTGAGCCATCCTGGCTCTTGTTTGTTTTGTTTGGAGGCAGAGTTTTGTTAGGTAGCCCAGGCTGTCTTCCACAAGGCAATCCTCCTGTCTCAGCCAAGTCCTGTCAAGTGCTAGAACTACAAGCATGAACTACCACATCCAGCTAAATCCGTTCTTTTTGTTTTTTTGAGACAAGGTCTCTCTATGTAGTCTTGGCTGTCCTATAGCTCACTACATAGATTGGTCTATCCTTGAATTCACAACGATCCTCTTGTCTCTGCTTCCCTAGAGCTGAGTTTAAAGTTGAGCAACAACACACCTGGCTTAAACCAATTCTTTTATTACTCAACCTGTAAGAGTTTCTGGAAGTTCTGATAGAAAATACTACCAACATTTCTCCCTCCATTCCAGTTTTTATAAAAGGAGATGGGATGTGCATTCAAATCACTATATGTTTTATATTAGAGTCAAAACTTGGAGTTGAGTATCAATTTGTACATACATCCACTTCTTCTTTTTATCAAACTAAGAACTTTTATGAAACCAGTTTCATCTGTTTGGAGGCAGGCCACAAACAGAGGAATACCTGCAGGATGGAGTAAGCGTTATTGACAAGCGTACTCTGAAAATAATCCACAGTTACCTTTTTTATCTGTATTCCTCCGGAGCAGCTTATCCACTTGAGAAATGGCTTCCTCCCAGCAACTGTTGCTGGCCTGGACGTGTGGCTCAATCAATTTTAATTTCTGCTCTAGTATTGGATAAGCCTCTGATAGCAGCTCTTGTGTTTCTTTAGTACAAACGAGCTTTTCAAGTTCATCTTCAAGAATTATTACTCTGCAACACAGAAAATGAGAAATAGATTTTTAACAGATAAAATGAAAATTTTATCATTTAAAGAAGTATTTAAGAAATTAAGCCTATAAAATTTAAGACAGTTCTGGAGACAACTGGTAATGGTAGTTCAACATGTATGCACTGTATACTTAAAAATGAACAAATAAGGCTGGAGAAGTAGATCAGTGATAGAGTACTTGGATAAGCAATCTAAAACACCCCCTGAAACAAATCAAAATGTATAAGTATTATGTAATGTATTTAACAAGTATTTCTTACATACATACCAGACAGTTTCTCTTCTTTCCTTCCTTCCTTCCTCCCTCCCTTCCCTCCTTCCTTCCTTCCTTCCTATTTTTGGTTTTTGAGATAAGAGTTTCTTCATTTAGGCCTGGCTATCCTTGAACTCACTCCACAGGCCATGCTGGCCTCAAATTCAGAGATCACCTGTTTCTACCTCCTAAGTGTGGGATTAAAGGCACACGCTGTCATCACTCGGCTACTAGACAATTTCCGATCTAAAGGAATAAATTAAGTCATCTCCTACTTTTAAAAAATTTACAACCAGGAAAATGGTGTGTATGTGTGTGTGGTTTTGGCTAATATGACACTTTCACTAAAACCTCACTTTTCTCTGTATTATGGTTACTCTTGTCAACTTGATCAAATCCAGAATGAACTAAGACATAGATCCTCAAGTCTGTGAGGCCATTTCCAGGGAAGAACTCAATGCAGGGAGAAGCCTCTTTGTTCCTTGCTCATCATCAATATGCTGCTGCCGCATCTTCTGGGGCATCTGAACCCAGTGTGTGTAGCCTTGTGATGTGGACTAAGGAGCAGCAGCTCTTTAGGAATCATTCAGGCTTGAAGAACATGCTGAGACTGCTGTGATACTCAGCCCCGCAGACAGAACAGCTAGGTTCCAGGATGCAGACAGCTACACTGGACTACCCTACCCTACCTCATAAGCCAATCTACGAATACTCTTCTTTTTCAAATAGAAAACCTCTTTGTAGATTTATTTATCTTGCATGTACAGTTATTTTGCCTGCTTGTATGTCTTGTACCCCATGTGTGTGCTTGGTGCCTGGCGGGTGCTGGATGTCCTGGAACTGGAGTTGTGGATGAAAATCTCTTATAACTTAGAGATGACTCAGTGATCAACAGTACTCTTTTACAGTACTGGAACTTGGTTCCTAGCACCCATTTTTGGGCAGTTCATAACCATTCCTAATTCCAGCCTTAGAGTATCCAACATCCTCTTCTGGCCTCTGTTAGTATGTGTGTGTGTGTATTTTATGTATATGTGCAGTTATATGCAGGTACTAACCTGAATTATATATATATATATATATATATATATATATATATATATATATATATATATTTTTTTTTTTTTTTTTCATCGTGACAGCTCAGATAATCTAGTCTCTGCTCCCCACTCATGTAGAAATGGTCTTCTTGCCCACGTTATTTGCCATGAGCTGGGCTAGTATTCACCTGCCATCTTTGAACAGTACAGACAGAGCACTGGGATGCCCTCACCTCAGCTTCTCCTCTTTCCCATCCCAACCTTTCACAAGTTGAAAAGAAAAATTAAAGCTTTAGACCTGTGCTGACTAGGAAGAAAAGTTATGGGCCTAAGAATCCATCACAAGCTGGCTCACATAGGCCTGGGAAAGAGTAAGCAAGTTGTTAGATATCATAAGAGCTGGCAGGTCGAGAAGACATAAAACTATAAACATAGAGGAAAACATGTCTAGGCAAACGAGGACATGTCCAAGGCCCAGGCCTGCAAAGACGTGCCTGACAGACACTAAGTAATGGACCATCTGGTCCTCTCAGATATGGTTTAAGGTCAGATGCTCTGTTGACTCACATCAACACCAACTTTAGGAATTTTCTACTCTGTTCTGCACGTAATAGTTAATATTTGAATTAGCCAATCATGTATGGCCACACTGATTGCTTTGTTCCCCCAGAACTTTTCCCTATATAAACCCTTAACTTTCAAGCCTCGTGGTCGGCTCCACTATCTCCTGCGTGAGATAGGTGTGGTGCCGAACCAGAGTGCCCTGAAATTAAAAATACCTCTTATAATTACATCAAGATGGTCTCTCGCGATTCCTTGGGTGCACGTCCTCCCGAGATTTGAGTGGGGGTCTCCCCCAGGAGTCTTTCAAAGTCTCCTATCGACTTCTCCCAAGGCCTTGAACCAAGGGTGGCAAAACTTATCTTCTTAAGTGTTTCTGAGCGTACATTTCTGTCTTTGTATCTTGTCCTCCTTCATCCCAGCTCAGTCAGCCTTGTGAGATTATTGGGCAGCCCAGACCTTTTGGTCCACTTCATCTTACATCTGATTTATGCACTTCTCCCTTCATTTTTTTTGTTTTTATTTTTGTTTTTGTTTTTTTTTTGTTGTTGTTGTCTTTTGAGACAGGGTTTCTCTGTATAGCCCTGGCTGTCCTGGAACTCACTCTGTAGTCCAGGCTGGCCTCGAACTCAGAAATCCACCTGCCTCTTCCTTCCAAGTGCTGGGATTAAAGGCGTGCGCCACCACCGCCCGGCCCCCTTCACTTTTTGATCGATATTCTGGGTCATGTAAGTTTATCGCCTGCAATCTTATAAGTTAAGTAAATCCCAATGGCCTCTGGATTACCAGCATAAGTACTATCTACCCATTTGCTTTAGTCCTACTCTACAATATTTTTAAAATTTATTGAAAAAAATTCAGTGAGAATGACTACTTTGGTTCAACTCTCTCGCTCCCTCCCTCCCTCCTTTTCCCCTTTCTCTCCCTCTCCCTCTCTTTCCTTCTTTCTTAGAGTCTTTCTATGCAGTTCTGGCTATCTTGAAACTCTCTCTCTATACTAGGTTGGAACTCAGAGAGCCACCTGCCTCTGCCTCCCATGTGCTGGGATTAAAAGAACCCCCCACTACACCTGGCTTATTCCATTTTTAAATGTAAAAATTCCCACTTAGAAATAGATGAGAATAATATTTACAACTGATAAAAGTATACCAAAGCAGAATATAAGCCATTGGAAACTACAGCTGAATTGTCAGTATTATGTAAACTGAGGATAAACAAATATAAAATGTGGACACTACCCTTTACTGAGGCTAAAAAGTGTATTCTGTGCTTTAGAAATATTTGCAAACATGTCCTGATGTACTTAGAAAGCAGCGAGTCTTACCCTTTAGCTATCTATATACAGTGGTACCTCTCATAACGCCCTAAAGTGCTGACAGGTACTTCCCTCAGATTGTGGGATCCAGTGTTAACATATGATGTTAAGAGGGTTAAAAAGATGCTCATTTTTGATAGTCCTCTTGTGGTGGTTTGAATATGCTTGGTCCAAGCAGCGGCACTATATTAGGAGGTGTGGCCTTGTTGGAGGAAGTGTATCACTGTGGGTATGGGCTTTAAGACCCTTGTCATAGCTGCCTGGAAGTCAGTCTTCTGTTTGCCTTTGAAACTCTTGGCTCCTCCTGCACCATGCCTGTCTGGATGTTGCCATGCTTCTGCCTTGATGATGATGGACTGAACCTCTGAACCTGTAAGGCAGCCCCAAGTAAATGTTGTCCTTTGTAAGGGTTCCCTTGGTCCTGGTGTCTGTTCACATCAATAAAGCCCAAACTAAAACACCTCTTCATTTTATCTCTCAAAGATAAGGTGCATCTGCTTTCTGCTGAAACCAGAAAAGGAAAAGCTACAAACGATTCTCTTAAACTACAGTACTCACAAATCTTTGTTTCCCTGATAGCTCGTGCCTACAAACCATCTTTCACACACCACTTTGTTTCTTCTTTCTGGGTGTGGAGAGAACAAGGAACAGCCCAAATGGGGTGCACACGATGGCTGCTTACTGCTGTGATGGTTCCTTACAGCTTCTCAACTTACTCATTCAGCAGTGCTTTCAGGTGGAGCTGGAAGCTGCGCACCGCTGTGTGGACGTTATTCAGCTCTCTTGACTTCTGCTGAGGTTTGGATAAACGCTGGGGGACTGACTGGTGCTGAGTTTCAAAGTACCGGAAGAACTCATAGCTGCGCTTTAGCTCTTCCAAGCAGGCAGAGTGAGCATGAGGTAGACCTTGAGTCACATCACAGAGGATACGATGAGGCAGAAGTGCAGCAGTGAGTAAGGGCCCTGAAGGAGAATTCACTGTAGAAAGTAACAGGGCCAGGCGTCTGAAGAATTCGGAACTCTGTGCCACCCAGAGTTGGAACAAAACCTAAGATAAAGATGGGGGGAAAGGGGAGAAAAGGGTGTGGAGTGGGAAGAGTGAAAACATACTGATCAATAAAAATGTTAATATTTAAAACAATCTACAAATTGACCATCTGACTTTAACTTTTCACATTATCCTAAATAATGACTAAACTGAATTCCAACTAACTCTAAGATTAGCCAAGGAATTGCGCAGTCATAACCTGTGAGTTGTTAGGATTCTAGTACAGAAGCTAATCCCTGTATGTAATTTAGCACAGCCTATCCTAAATAGAAATGACCTCAGAATGGGTGGAGGGCACACTGCATGCATACGCTATAATGAAACACTAAAGAAAAGATGCATGCTACAATAACAACTAACAAGCCACAAATTTGAGATGGAGGTGGGGGTGTTATTCAAGGGAGGTGTTGGAAAGGGGGAAAAGGAAGGGAGAAAATGATGTAATTACATTTTAATTTAAAAAACAGAAAACAAAAACTACATCAAAACCTAAATAGGAAACTCAGTAGACATCTTAATAACTGAACAAAAAAATAACTTTAAAGAGATGAAAAATCATCAAAACTGCTTCTCTGAATCCTTCTTAAAGAATAGCAATAAGGAGCAAAGAGAAGGATGGAGAGATGGCTCGGTGGTTAAGAACACTTGCACTTAGAGAGGATCTGGTTTTCACTCCCAGTTCACACAGTGGCCTACATGTGGGAAGTTAAGTCAGGGTACGGGGCCTGACACCTTCTTCTGATTTGTGCGTGTGCGTGTGTATGGTGCACAGATATACATGGAGACAAGACATTCATATACATAAAATAAAATTTAAAAGGAAAACACATAGCCTGTGAACTAAGTATCTATATAACAAACAAGAAGCAATGACTGTTTTTAAGGAACCATTAAGTGACCAGCTTTGTTTTAGACATTTTGAGAGTCTTCTCATTTAATTTAACACTTTTAAAAAGCAGTTGTGGTTTTACTACATTTTTAAAAAAAATGAGATAAGTTTAAAGAATAGTTTATATTTAAGGCCAAATTAGAGTCCAGATATAAATTTACTTCTGCTTAATTAAAACTATCTCAACTTAGTCTTTCAAAAAGACTTTACTCCTGAAGAGAGACAGTTGAATACATGGCGGACTGAAAGCACACCATGGCTCGGTCCCATTTTTTTTTTTTTTTTTTTTGAGACAGGGTTTCTCTGTGTAGCCCTGCTGTCCTGGAACTCACTCTATAGACCAGGCTGGCCTCAAATTCAGAAATCTACCTGCCTCTGCCTCCCAAGTGCTGGGATTAAAGGTATGTGCCACCACCGCTTGGCTCGGTCCCATTTTTTAATCCCCTCTCGCTGGCCAGTTCCCTTATTTCTTTAGGTTCCTACTTCTCTTCTAGAAAATCCATTCGTATTTAGCTACAGGAAACAACAGATTGGTGACCGATGATGGAGCTGGGAATGAGGAGGTAGAGTACAGCGCTACCTGAGCGAAGCTTCCCAGGAAACAGAAATAAAAATGGTAATTTTTCCAACATAGATGACCACCCCACCCTGGGATCCATCCTATTCCACAGACGCCAAACCCTGATTGCGGATGCGAAGAAGTACTTGCTGACAGGAACCTGATATGGCTGTCCTCTGAGAGGATGTACCAGTACATGACGGACACAGATACAGATACAGCCAACCATTGGACTGAGCACCGGGACCCCAATGAAAGAGTTAGGGGAAGGACTGAAGGAGATGAAGCATAAAAAGAACAGTAGTATCAACTAACAGGACCCCATAAAGCCCCCGCAGACTAAACCATCAGCCAAAGAGTATACATGGGTAGATCCATGGCTCTTGCTACATATGTAGCAGAGGATTGCCTTATTTGGCATCAATGGGAGGGAGGCCCTTGGTCCTGTGGAGGCTTGATATTCCAGTGTACAGGGACAATTGATAGATGAGGTAGAAATGGATGAGTGGGTAGGGGATCACCCTCTTAGAGGCAAAGGGGAGGGCAGATGAGGTAGGGGTTTGTGGACGGGGGATTGGGAAGGAAGACAACATTTGAAATGTAAATAAATAAAATAATTAATAAAAATAAGTAAATAAAGAAAAAAAGACTTTATTCCTTTATAGAGTAAAAGCATGATCATGAGGATTACCCTGGAAATAAAAGAAATTGCTTTAAGTCCCCTTGCCTCAGTAAGTACTATTAGTATTTTCTCTTACACTTTCGCCCTCCTAAAAACAAAGTTCTAGCTGTTTGGAACTATGCACCTGAATACTGCAGAGGAAGCAGATATTGCTCTAAAATCTTTGCAAGCAAGATACAGCTGTTATATAAAGGTTTAGTATGCAGAGCTTCTATAACCTAGGCAGCCATTCCTTGATTCTATCATAGTTCCCATCTCTGAAAAACTCTCAGCTTTAAAAATGGAAGCTGCAGCTGTAGGGTGTAGGGGTGGGGAGTGGGACCTCTAGAAAGTCCCAGAGACCTGGGATGTGAGAGGCTCCCAGGATTCAATGCCAATGACATTAGCTGAAATGCCCAACAGTGGGGAGACAGAACATGAAGAAAGTACCTCAAGTAGATATACAGGGTCCCCAGTGGAGGGGTGGAGTCTACCCTCAAAAAATGTGATGCAGAATTGTTCTTGTCTAAAAGGAATGCAAGGATAAAAATGGAGCAGAGATTGAAAGAAAGCCTATCCAGTGACCAGCCCAACTTGAGATTATCTCAAGGGTGGGCACCAAATCCTGACTATTTCTGATGTCACAGTGTGCCTGCAGACAGGAGCCTAGCATGGCTGTTCTCTGAGAGGCTCTACCAGCAACTGACTGAGACAGATGCAGATACTTACAGCTAACCATTGGACTGAGGTCAGGGACCTCTATGGAAAAGTTAGTGGAAGAACTGAAGGAGCTAAAAGATTGCAACCCCATCGGAAGAACAAAAGTATCAACTAACCTGGACCCCTGGGAGCTCCCAGAGACTGAGCCACCAACCAAAGAGCACAGATGGGGTGGTTTGTGGTCCCTTGCACATAGTAGCAGAGGACTGCCTTGTCTGGCCTCAGTGGGAGAGGATGCTCCTGTAGAGACTTGATGCCCCAGGGAAAGGGGATGCGAGGGAGGGGGTGGTCTGGGGGTAGATAAGTAGGTGGGTGGGAAGGGTACTCTTTCAGAGGCAAGGGAGGAGGATGGGGTAAAGAACTCTTAGATGGTGGACTGGGAAGGGGGCAGCATTTGAAATGTAAATAAATAAAAGACAAAAAGTACTATATAAAGATAGAAAAAAATACACATCTCAACATAAAATGTATTTTGGTAAGTGCTGTCAACATCAGAAATGATCTGCATGTTATCAAGGACAGTTTGAAAGAGAACCTGCTATCTCCATGGAGCCCACTAAATACAAAGGGAATATAAGGCATCTGGACTGGCTTCCTAATAACTCCCTAGAAACTGACTGCTAAACATGATCATGCTATGCATGCAATCAGGCTGCCTCCAACTGGGCTCCCGCACCAGCCTCCTGAGTGCCGGGATGACCAGAGGCTGCATTGTTTTTATGACTTGCCTTGTTTCCCCCATTATTTGTTCTCTTTAATGTTTCTATGGCCACAGCCAGGGAGTGGTGTCGCACACCTTTAATCCCAGCACTTGGGAGGCAGAGGCAGGTAGATCTCTGAATTCGAGAACAGCACATTCTACAGATTTCCAGGACAGCCAGGGGCATACAGCAGAGAAATACATTTTCACAAAACCCAAACTAAACCTACAAAACAAACACCCCCCCCCCCAACAAGACCAACAAGAAAGCAGTTCATGAAGTGTTTCAGTGTAAGTCACTACTGATGCTCCAGGGCTGAACTGTAATTTGCTTTTAGCATACTCTTGATGTATCGGATTCATCCTCATTAGTTATTAAAAGTGAAATTTCTGGGTTACAGGTATCCACCTTTGTGAAGACTTTAACTCATTTGTCAACTGTATGCTGTCACCATCTGTATTTGAGTTCTTGAATCTTTATTGATAATAAAGTTATCACTGATAATATCATTGATAATGAAGCTGATAATAATCAGCTTCCTTTGTAGAACACTTGGTATCTTTATTTGTATTTTTTTCAAGAGTACAATGAAAAGGTCTCCTGCATTGGCTGTTTTGTTCTGCTCTGAGAATGACCAGTTTGTCTTCTGTTTGTTCTTTTTGTCTGCTTGACTGCATTTGCGGTGCTGGGATGGAACCAAGGGCCTGATACAGATGAGGGTGCATACTCTGTCATCAAGCCCAACTCCTACCCTTGTAAGCTTTAGTTACCTTAGTATTCTTCATACAGAAAGAAATGAAGTTATTCTAGTTTTCTTTATTATACTTAAAGTATATAGAATTTGATGTTTGAAATTTAACTTTTATATTGTCAATTATATTCTTCCATGTGGCTGCTCCTAGTGAGAAAATTATTTCCTAAGGTATAAAGAAAAAATTGTGGGGATTTTATAAAGGAAGATATACATATTAAGTGTGTTACCCAGGTTTGTTGAAACAAACTCATTAGGGCTTCCTGTCAAGTAATCCACTTATTTCTAAACATACTCTCTGGTGTTTCAAACTAAGAACATTGACACCAAAATACACAGACGTCTTCACTGATTTGTATGATCTATCAGCTCTTAAAGCCAGTGTCATGACACTTAAAGCACGTGGCGTTTGGCGGCACGGAAGGGGAACAGGAGCCCGGCTTGTGTCCATGTGAACACTCAGTCATGCGCACTCCTCTCCTTCCTTCTAAGAGGGCTGGTTACCTTCAAGGCTGGCAGGCTGAAGCCGTCTGTTAGGTTACGAGCTTCCTCTTCTGAGATCTGGTCTTCACTGAGTCCAAGCCCCAGCTCCTTAAAAGGTACCACACAGATGTAGTTGGTAACATTGTCACTCTCAGAGTTCAGGGGGTAGGTTAAATTAGGT
This sequence comes from Mastomys coucha, assembly GCF_008632895.1. NCBI lineage: Eukaryota > Metazoa > Chordata > Mammalia > Rodentia > Muridae > Mastomys > Mastomys coucha. The sequence goes on from NW_022196910.1 coordinate 21,578,641, forward strand.
TAAGGCGGTCAACAGCACCTCTTCATTAGCACATTTAATGTAGCCAAAAGTACCCCAAAATTATATTTACTAATTTTGAGCACAGATTGAAGTTTTGTATCTATTATTTTAAAGAAATGAATAGCAAGGTCTAACACTGATATAACATTCCAGGTACTCTGAATAAAGTGTCTTATTTAAGTTGTTCAAGTAGGCCTAGCCCACTGCCCTCTTCAGTGTATTCCATAAACCCCTTGCTGTTCTGAAAGCAGTAAAGATGTACAACCAGACAAGCAGGTCAACAATAGCTACAACACTGTTGACTTGGAAAACTTCCTTTTAAAGCTGTATAATGGCCTTTGCTATGTAGTAGCTCAGGGCCCCTCTGTGTACAAGTACTTCCCTTTGCCTCTCAAATCCCTCAGCCCAACATTTCCGAGACTGAAGGTAGCACCTGCCAGCTCTAGCTTGTTTCACTGACCCATCTTCATTATCTTCATTATCTCATGGACATATCAGTAGCAATCATTATTTTCCCTCTTTAATTGCTTTTTGATAGTATTATACACATACCTTAAAAATCCTTTTATTTGCATTTATTCTGAATTTATTCCTGTGTCATAATTTGTGTGTGTGTGTGTGTGTGTGTGTGTGTGTGTGTATCCAGCTTCTCGGATATCTTATTTTCTGTGCAATCTCTTCTGGTTTTAAACAGTTTGTTCTTTGTCAGTGGGAATCCCTCAGTGTGGCAAGAGAGCTCACATATGAGTTAATCTACCAGGAGCTCTGTGCATGGACACTATGTCTTAGGTGCTCTGTTCATCTAGATATGGTCAAAGTCTAGAGAATCTGTATCAAAATCCTCAAATTCCATATTACTTTCTTCATTTTTAAGTATATGAAGCAAAACATTTTCCCCCTCTTTTTTCTTTTCTTTTTTTTTTTTTTTCTGAGACAGGATTTCTCTGTGTAGCTCTGACTACATGCTACATGAATTCATGCTGTAGACCAGGCTGGCCTCAAACTCAAGATCCGCCTACCTCTGTCATCCCAGTGCTGGGATTAAAGGCATGTGCCACCACTGCCTGACATATCTTCAAATCTTAACTGTCCATTTTTTATCATTACATCTATTAGAAAGTAAGCGTTACTGGAACAAGATTGGCTTCCCTTTTTCACTGCTAGGTCCTCAGTATTGAAAAGCTTGACTGGTGTAAGCAATTTCTCTCATTCTCTCTACTCTGAATTTATGTTCCATGGAGCAGAGATTGTATCTATGCATATAACAATGTGCTAGTGACGAGCACATTGCCTAGTACTGTGTTTGTGTTCAAGAAAAACTCACTGAATGATTACCTACGTAGATGGAGTTCTAAGCCACTATCAAATCTGTTCTTTCTATATTCTCGTCATTTGTTTGTTTGTTCCATAGAGGGCTTCTCTGTGTGGCTGTCTCAGTTTGTGGACCAGGCTGACTTTGAACTCAGAGATCTACCTGCCTCAGCTGGGCTTAAAGGTTTGTGCCACTGTGCCTAGCTCTTCCCATGTCCTTTTGATTCTTGCTATCTGTAATACAGACTCATATTCTCAGGATCAATTTCTACTCATTCTTGGTGGGCCAGTTCATGTGAAAGCCTTCCTTAATCCTATTAGGTCAAGTGTGCTGTCCTACTATGATGGAAGACTCCCTGAGCATTTTTATTGCATTGTGAATGCTGGCTTATTTACTGATCACATTCAAAAGTCCTCAGAAGTGGTAGTTCATGTTTGTGCTTTGTCTCTTTAACACCTGGACGAGTATTTGACTCATAGTGGCAGACATTTTAAGCAGAGGAGAAAGTAGACAGGCAAGTTCTTTATGAGAATTAAATTGTTTTCTCTTTGCATCTTTGCTAAAACATATGGTGCACGTAAACACTAAACATTACATTGATCAGTACCCAGCAAACTGAAGAAGGTGCTGACTAGTTTTTTAATTTTCTATTTACCCATAGTTTAACATATTTACAAATGTTAATTTACTAAGTATGGGATCACTGCCATTTTAAAGATGAAGACATTAAAGCAGAGAAGAGGAAATTAGCTTAAATTAATTAGTCACCTATCAGTAAAAAAGTGATACAGCCAAAATTTGAACTTAGGCAATGCAGCGCTAGTGTGTTTTTGAAAGGGGAAGGATTTTCTGTTGCCAGGTCATTGCCATGTCAGGACACATTTGCCACATTTTCTCATTTTCTTAAAGAGTCTCATCTAACAAAGCCAAGCTCTGTGACCTCTTTCTTTAGACCAGTGAAGACAAAGCTTTTGAGAAGCTTCCCCTGTTGTAATGACTCGTCCACAGGCAGAATCTCTTCCTGGTGCTCTCATTCCCCTATAATGCACTTCCAGCTTTAAAACAGAGGTGAAGAGAAACTTAGAATTGGACTCGTCAATCTCAGTGCATAGTTCTCTCTCAGATGCAAGCGTGACATGTCATTCAGGGAGTCGGAAACACTGTTAGCTTCATACAGAGACAAAAGGATATTGTTTCAGCATGTACAGGGTAGCTAGCCTTGCGGCTTGAAAGTTGGCTCTTACAGTCCTGTAGACGGCTTTCCGAAGGCCGATGAGATGCTGGCTGGGATGCTGTGCAGCCTTATTAAATGAGCAAGCAGCACTGACCCTGTCAAGCAAACTTGAAAAGTAAAATGTGATACAACTGTACAGGTGTCCTAAAGTTTGTGTTTCCTAAATCCACAATTCTATTACACTTAGAAACAATTTCTTTCTTAAAATTCTAAGTATCTTACATTGTATCCCCTCCTTTCTTTTGATACATACAAAGCCACTAGAACACACAAATGAAACAAAGAGCAACAACTGAAAAGTGTAAATTTTCAAGGAATATTTAGTCAAATATAGAGAAAATTTTATTTGAGATAGAAATGAGGAATGTTTAAGTAAAACATATAGATTTCTACATAACGATACTCTACCTGCTAAAATACACTACAGTAGAACTACTTTACAGGCTTCAAAGCCAGTGCCAACAGGCAGCATGAAGGGCTTCCTCATGCTTACTATGCATTTACATCATGTTCATGAATCACTTGTTTGGTCGCATGTACGGAGCAATTAATGACTGCATATGAATGTAGCAATTAACGACTGCATATGAATACGTTCTGTACATTCAGAAGCGTAGGGTAAAGTTTGTTACCCACCTGTTGCCACTGGCACTTACCTACCACAGTGAAGGAGGGACGCAGAGAGGTAGCAGGACCAGTGGCCAACAGGGGATGCAAACAGAAAGGCAAAGTACGGGTTACTGTGTGCCGGGCCACTGCTCACACTCTCACAGTTCACGGGCTTTCCTTAGGCCAGTAGAAAGCATTTGCAAGAGTGGCACGTGTTGAAATGTGTTGCTTTATGATTGAGCGTAAGCAGGGTTAAATGCTGCCAGTTATTCTATTTAGTAACCTCCTCCAATAGCAAGACAAAACTGTCATCATTTGTAAGTCTTCTTCATAAAACCACACATCTATATAACAGATATTGAAGTAGAATTTTTACAATGTAAAACCAAACTAAAAGAGATGGACAGGCTTAATTTTAAGTAAGGGAACATGGGAAAAGAAAGGTTAAATCATTTGCCAGAAAGGAATGAGGGAGGCAGAAGCAGACCACTCCTGGTTTCAATGTGAAGCCGCAGAGTTTGTGCTCTGCTGAATCAATCTTACAGACTGAAATATCTCTAAGACACTGGGAAGCAAGGTTGATTATCCCTCATGACTTTTCTCACCACTCTCCAATTAGATGGACACACTGAGGTTACGTGTTCCAATTCTCTTTCTCCACTGGCCACCGTACAGTACAAGAGCATAACCAGGGTGAATCGTGCTTAATGGCCTACTTTACCTTTTCATGTTAAGTCCATGATATGGGTAAAAGTCAGAAAGCTGACAAGTCCCAGCATCTTGTATACATGTCTAAGCATTGCTTGGGCTCATAGCCACTCATCACTCAGGCCTCTCAATAAGATGCTGTGTAAGTCAACAACGAGAAGGAGATATTACTTAATTTAAGTGTAACCTTTTAGTTTTTAAATTTTGACAAACAACTTAAAATTTGCTATCTACTGGTAGAAATTGAATCTAACCTATTGGAAGAACAAAATCAATTTACACAGGATTGTTTTGCTTTGTACCCAGCAGCAGAAGGCATAACATTCTTCAATGCCACTGTGGTGGTTTGAGTAAAAATCACTGCCACAGGACCATAGGGAGTGGTACTGTTAGGAGGTGTGGCCTTGCTGGAGTGGGCGTGGCTTTGTAGGAGGAGATGTGTTACTGGGGGTGGTCTTTGAATTCTCAGAAGCTCAACCTAGGCCTAGTGTGGCAGTTACTTCTGCTGCCTGAGAGTCAATATGTAGAACTCTCAGCTCCTTCTTCAGTACCATGTCTGCTCCTGTGTCACCATGCTTCTAGCCATGACACTAACGGACTGAACCTCTGAACTGTAAACCAGCCCCAGTTAAACAATTTCCTTTATAAGAGTGGCCTTGGTCATGGTGACTCTTCACAGCGACAGAAGCCTAACAAAGACACTCATCTATCCTCTCAGGATTGTTCTAAGGAGCAGATGGAGATGATGACTCCTACACATCCCTCCACTTCTCCACTCTGATTTTCCAGACAGAGCTTTTCTGGTAAGAGGAAGCACAAACACAGGGCAGAGCAGAGTGAGTGCAGCAAAGCCTCCAGGTGGTACCTCCCTCCCAGTCTTCACTGCATTCCCACTGCAGCTAGTTTAAAGCAGGAGCTGTTCACTGCATACTTATTTTCCCACATATAAATAGCAACAGAAAAAAACATTTCATAGCGAGAGGGGGACAAGAGAAGTCACGGGGTCAACATGATTGAAATATATCATGTACATGCATGAGGATGTCAAAGCAAAACTTACTATAGACTTGATGTGTGCTAATCAAAATATTTTTAAAATATTTTAATAAATTATGAAATATACTACAGACTAACTGCCTTCTGTGAATGTTTAGTAGGTAGCCTAGTGTACTGAAAATGGGTTTCTAAAGTCAGAGGTGATGGATATGAATAACTGAATAATTGAATTGTATGCAAAAATGATTAGCACAGCATATGGAACATAGCTTGTCCCTAAAGAGTGTAACCCCCATCCTCTATATGTGCTATGTGGTGTATGTACATGTATATATTTATATAGGTATAGATGCCAGTGTACTCAGGCCATATGCTCTGCACTTTCATGACACTCTTCTCTTGAGACAAGTTCTATCATGGAATCTAGAACCAGTGGTCAATAAGTCTCAACAACATTTCTGACCCCACTCCTCTATAGCCCTGGGGTTACAGCTCCATCATGTGGCCATGCCTGGCTTTTTTTTTTTTTTTTTTTTTTTTTTTTTTTACAGGTTCTGGGGATGTGAAACCAAGTCCTCATGCTTGCACAAGTGTTTTTACCTGCTGTTGAGCTATCGCCCTAACCCTGCATTCCCCTTTCAGGAAGTATTTAGTATATACCCTGCAGCATAAGTTTGACAGCTAGACTGCTCAATATTTAGTTTCCCATAGGAACGTGCAACATCAGCCGCTAATGGTCAGCCAGGGGGTGTTATTAATGTATGCTTACATTTTAAAGTGAGTTCATGTCAGGTACATCTACAATATAAACTGGGCAGTGAGGTCTTCTGATAGGGAACAAATAAAGCAAACGTGGTTTCCATTGCATTAGTGTTACACAGTGACACCATCTCAGTCACACAGCAATAGGCCAAAGCAACTATGATTTGCAAAACATTTTTCATAAAACATGAATCCAAGAAGATAAGCAAAGCCCTACTGTCCCCCATCTAGTATATAATGACTCTCTCTCTGTACTATAACTGTAACACAAAAATAAAGACTGATGACATTCACCTTAAAGTAAATAGCAGAGCCGTATCCTTTAAAAAATAAAGTGAGAAATTAACTCACAGAGTAAATCCCCTGGAAATGACTTCAGTTTCTTGGATGAGACGCAGTGATTTTCTCACAAGGTTAGTGAAGGCTCGGCTATTGGCTGCCATGTCTTCCAAACGGACCCTATATTTTTTCAGAGTCATTTGCAGTTTGGCTGTCCTCCATAATTTCAAAACTCGTATGAGCAAGTAAAGAAATAGAATTATTCCCCATACCAGCCAGGAAGACACACCCCACCACGTGGGGAACATGATGAGCAAACTAATGAAGGCAAACAGCATCGAGGCATCCCTATGGACACAGAAACCAAGAAAAAGCCATCAGACGAGAAAGCAATAATAGAATTCAGCTGATTAAAGCAAAGTGCTAGCTTCTTTGTGAACATTGCAATACTGTGGAAATGTGACATGCAATAGGGAGATGTGGGATAGTTTTAAACATCTAGCACATGAGATGCTGCTGCCTAGGTATTAAAGTTTCAGCTGGTGAACTTAGGTAAAGGACATTGGAAAGAAGTGTCTTCTACAACTGTTTTAGAAAGTATAGTATCTAATATGTAAATTATAGATTAAAATACAATTTTATAGATTTAAAAGTAAAAACAGTATCTCAGAGCTATTTAGGGTTTTTTTGCCTAAAGCCATTTGCACAAAAACCTATCCTACAGAGAAGCCGTTCTATGCCTTACTTGAAGGCATGATGGTGCATGCCCACAATCTAAGTACTTAGGAGGCTGAATATATGTAGGCTACAGAATAAAACCTTGTCTCAAAAAGATCAAAGTCAAAACAGCAATAATAAACCATAGTTGGTAACTGAAGTCATCCAATTTAATAATCATCACTAACTTGAAAAAACATTCTTGCCATACATCATGAAACAGGCAAATCTTGCTTGCATTTCTGCACTTCATTAATGGAAATAAAAGTATGCATAAGATTTTTATTTTTGTTGATTACGAATCTAGTGGGTTAAAGATACATCTTTTAAGCAGTGAAAACTTTGGTGAACTGTATACACATAAGTATATATACACGAGGTACTATACCTAAGGACATGTATAAATAGCATCAACTATACTTGGGAGTTAGTGTCATACTCAAAGTCATGTGACAATGTTTGCGTGTGGCATGTGCCTATGTTCCCCCATCATTCTCCATCTTATTTTTTAAACAGTCTTTTCTTGGAACCTAAAGCCCATTATCTTGACTATAGCATCTGGTCACCCTGGTCTCAGGGTCTGCTTTTCTCTTCTGGCATACTATGAGGGCAGATGCATACCAGCACACCTAGGTTTTAGACATTTATGTGGGTGCTAGGTATCTGAATTCAGGCACCAATGCTTGTGTGGCAAGCACGCTTCTCATGGAACTATCTCCCAGTCTGAGTTTGGAGAATGCTTCTTAATACATGTTAGCCCTAACTTCTCTAGGAATCCATTACTTTTAAAGACAATTTACAGTTCTGGTAAAACCAGAAATTAAAATAGCATCGTTTACTTTTATATCATTAACAGCTGCGGTGGTTTGCTTGAGAATGGCCCACATAGGCTCATACATTTGAATGGTTAGTCACTAGGGAGTGGAACTGTTTGAGAAGAATTTTTAGGAAGCATGGCTTTATTGAAGTGGGCGTGACCTTGTTGGAGGAAGAATGACACTGGGGGTAGGCTTTGAAGTTTCTCTTTCTCATGTCTGCTGCCCATGGGTCAGGATGTAAAGCTCTCTGCTACTGCTCCTGCCTCATGCCTGTCTATTTCTGGCCATGATCATCATAAACTAACCCTCTAAAACTGTAAGCAAGGCCCCAACTAAATACCATTTTTTATAAGTTGCCCTGGTCATGGTGTCTCCTCAGCAATAGAACAGTAATGAAGACAACAGCAAACTAGAAAAGCATTTACAAAATCTCAGAATTGCTCAGCCAACCACCTTTATGAATTAAACACCATTGTGGCTAATATTTAAAATCTGCATGTGCACATTTCTGTGTGTATGCATGGGTGGCCAGAGGTCAACTTTAAGTGCTACTCTTCCGGTGCTACCCACTTTGGTTTTATTGTCATTCATCACTCTTGTGTTTTTCTGAGACAAGGTCTCTCTGTATAGCCCTAGCTGGCCTGGTACATGCTCTCTAGACCAAGCTTGCCTCAAACTCAGAGAGATCCACCTGACTCTGACTCCCGAATGCTCAGATTACAGGCAAGCATCCTCACAAGCAGCCCATTTTGTATTTGGGCTGTCCAGTGAGACCCAGAAACCTCCTGTCCTTGCCTCCTCAACACTGGTATCACAAGCATATGCTACCATACCAGGTATTTTAAAAAAGTGTTGTGAGTTCTGGGTTTGAACTCACATGGCAAACATTTAGGAAATGAGCTTTCTCTCCAGCCCCATAAATGCTTAACATCTACAGTTCATTCTTTGCACATCTTTAAATTAATTTATTATATAATATGCATATAAATATATATTTTTGTGGGTCTTTTGGAGACAAGGTCTTTACTGTGTTGTCCAGAATTGTCTTGAATGCTTGAGCTTAAGCAAGCATCTTAGTAGCCTAGACTATTCTAGGTATACATCACTATACCAGGCAAATGTTTCTACTTTTAAAGGGAAAAAAATGTTTATTTCCTCATGATGCTATTTCAGTGACTGCTGGCTTAGAAACAGACTTGGTTATCCAGGACATTGTGACAGGAAAGAAACTCAGAACACAGGCCAGTTAGTATAGCTTCTTATGGAACCTGAACTATATGAGCAGTAACTTTGTACATTTCTAGACTCATTCTTCTTTTCTCTGTCAAACATGATAAATGCATAGGAGAAGGATATCACAATTCCATACATGTATGGTTATATATAAAATCGTTCAGTATTTGTTATTTCCTTTTTGAAAAGTCTATTTTAGACAGACTATGATCTAGGACTTTTGCATTAGATCCATTTTCCAGTAGCTGAAAGGTTCCAGGAGTTTTATTTGACTCTGTTTTTTTCTTTTGAGACAAGGTCTTTGCAGTAGTGCCCTGGCTGGTGGTCCCTAACTCCTGGGACCCTATGATCCTCCGGCCTCAGCTTCCCAAGTAAGCTTTAGAATAGTTCAAGTTATTAGTTATCAGTTCTGATCTCTTCTCAGCCATTATATCAGTACTCGATGCTTTTTCTCCATCTCTCAACCTTCAGCATCTCTGTAACACAGTTATGATATTACCTGGCTGGGGCTGACATGTACACTGCATCACTGTATTGATACTTTGAGCAATTTATCTTTAAGTGTTGAGTTGCTAAATACAGAACTAATTTTCTGAGTTGGATAAATACATAATAACTATTTTCCAGCACTTTTTTTTATTTTCTTTTATGTCTGGTGTACCACTATATTTGTTGTAATTCTAAACAGAACCATGGAATATTTATAAGGCCTTGACAACAGAGAATATTATAATAGATTTCTTCTGACGACACAGTATTTGTAGGCTGTCAAAAGAGAAATGTTTTCTGGACAGTACCAAATATTAGGGGTTGCCAGGGAGCAGAGTGTTGGAAGGTGTCCATTTTCCTGATGAGGTTGCCCTGCAGACAGGATGCTGGGGTCAAGCAGCTCAATCAGCTCCACATCCTCTTGTAGAAGGACTTCCTGTTGCAGGATGGTATGCAGTGAGTCCAGTCGAAATCCGGTGTCCTTGCAATCAAAACACAGGATGAGGAGTATTAATACATATGTAATACTTCATTAAATGCTAAGTTTGGTATAGTTCCAGCTATAGGTATTTATTTTCAAAGTAGAATCCAAGAAGAAACAACAATCCAATTTCTCCTCAGTGTGACAGGTGTGGTTTTATTTTTCACTGTAAATATAAAACAATAAAGATTGATGTGGACATTATTAAGCTATGAAATATGAAAAATAAATTTATAGTAGTGAGATATAAAAATTACAGAATAATAAACCTAATCTATTTATAAATAGACTAAATAAATAAAGAGAATAAATTCTAGTTAAATTACTGGTATATAAGTGAAATATAATATACATAGAAAATATAATACAAAAGATGCGGACTCTGGATACTTTAACAACTGAGCCAGTGTGGTGATTGGAATGAGAACGGCCCCCATATGCTCACATTTGAATACTTGGTCCCTAGTCAGTGGAACTGGCTGGAAAGAAGGAGGAGGTGTAAATTTGTTCAATGAGGTGTGTAACTGAGATGTGCTTTGAGGTTTCCAAACACTTGGGCCATTTTCACTGTGCTGTTTCCTGCCTGACAGTTACAAGAGTGAGACCTAGCATGGACATTAACCCTCTAAAACCATAAGACAAAATAAATGCTTTCTTTAATAAGCTGCCTTGGCCATGATTCCGTGACAGCAATAGAAATGTAACTAACACACTTTATCAGAGGGATCAGGGCTTTCTAAAAATGGATACTCAGACACTGAAGACAACAAGTGAACAAGACTTACAAGTCTCTTCCTTCATTAGTGTTGAAGACCATGCATGCCTCAGACATGCCAGGCAAGTAAGTGCTCTGCCACAGAGGCACACCCTAGCCTGTGAGTGTCTATGAAAGTAAATGATTACAATAATAGTGTGTATCAGGGTACAGAGGCAGTTATAAAACTGACATAGGAGCACTAAATTTCAAGTCAGAGAAAAAGAGGGAAAAGCTGAGCTAGCTTTAAGCATGAACAGAACTGAGCAGAGTGTCTGGAAGAAGTCTTTCTAATTCGTGAGAGTGGACTTTGCCGTCCAGCAGGGCAGAGGGCGAGAGATGAGGCAGTGGCCTCTGAACAGCAGGCTAGCTCTCACAGCAGCCTGCAGTGTTTGAACAGCAGGCTAGCTCTCACTTAGCCTGCAGTGTTTGAACAGCAGGCTAGCTCTCACTTAGCCTGCAGTGTTTGGACAGCAGGCTAGCTCTCACTTAGCCTGCAGTGTTTGAACAGCAGGCTAGCTCTCACAGCAGCCCGCAGTGTTTGAACAGCAGGCTAGCTCTCACTTAGCCTGCAGTGTTTGAATAGTAGGTTAGCCCTCACAGTAGCCTGTGATGTGCACTGAGGGAGACTGAGCAGCTTTTCAGAATTCTCATTTCAAAGCTTTAGTCTTTGGTAGTTATTTTTTTTTTTGTTAACTTACACATTTTAAATTAAATGTATTAGTTTTGAATTTAGAGTGTGTGTGTGGGTACACATGGAGATCAGAGGACAGTCCATAGGAGGTCACTGTTTCCTTTCACTGTGTGGATCCTAGGTTCAACGTCAGATCATCAGGCTTCACAGCAAGTGCCTTTACCCCATGAGCCATCTTTATTCCCCTTGTTTGTTGAAGTAAAACACAAGAACTTAAAATTAAGCAGGGCATGGTAACTTATGCTTGTAATCTCAGCAACTGGGCAGCTGGAAGAAGAGGATAGCCACTTATCTCAGAAGAGGGTAGACTATTTAGTGAGCTATCCTGGGCTACAAAGTAATCCTGGGCTACAAAGCAAAACAAAAACAGAAGCAAAGTAAAACAAAACAACATAAAATTATATTAACGGGGTACCATGTAAGTTTTGGTACATATATACTATGGGACACTTACATCAGGTTAAATATATTTATCTTCAGCCAGGCAGTAGTGGCGCATGCCTTTAATCCTAGCACTTGGGAGGCAGAGGCAGGCAGATTTCTGAGTTCGAGGCCAGCCTGGTCTACAGAGTGAGTTCCAAGACAGCCAGGGCTACACAGAGAAACCCTGTCTCGAAAAACATATTTATCTTCTCAAATATTTATCATTTCTATATAATAAAAAGTTCTAAAATCCTCTTAGTTTTTTTGAAATATATAGTATATTAATGGTATTTATAGGAAGCCTACTGTTTTCCAGCACAACAGAACTTATTTTTAGCTAACTATCACTTAGCACCCATTGGTCATTGGTATACCTGGGAGCTCTGCACTGCTGGTGGAATCCCAGGTCAACTGGCTCAATTTTCAAGAAGCCTGAGAACCAAGACCTAAGTACCCAGGCCTGGATCTTGGCTGTATAACTTAAGCAAGTTAATACCACGTCAGGGCCACTTCCCTCATCTGCAGAGGGGTAATAGCAGTACCTATTTCACTGGATTAAATAACTGACATCTGCAAAGTATGAAGACAAGTTTCTACAGAAAATATTATGTGACCACAGATGAAATAAATCAGGAGACAAAACAAACAAATAAATAAACCCAGAAACCCCAACTGCCCAAATACAACATAAAACTTACCAAACTTACCCAGTAACAGTTACCAACTTGTTACTAGAAATACAACCCCAAGGATAAAGGAGTTGAAACACTGGATTCTTGGATAAAACTATGGACAGGCAAAGCTGGTTAGGGCTAAACTGCAGACACAATGCGGAAGTGACTGCTAGGCTGATGTGATGGTAACAGAGTAGTACTATTTTTTAAGAAAGGCATTAATGCTCAAACTAGAGAAGCAGTGTGCTTTACTGGAAAGAGCACAAGCTTTGGACTCAGGAGCTCTGGGTTCAAATCTTCCCTCTATCATTCCCTTGCTAAAAGAACATTCTTGGACAATTCACTTAATAAGTTATCAGGCCAAGCTGTCTACTCCTTAGTTTTTTCTCACTGATAAATAGATCAAATCTTAAGACATGGTTTGGTGTATCCAATCAAAATGTGAAGGCTTTGTAAATGACTGCTTTCTTTTTTTTTTTTTTT
>NW_022196910.1:21591365-21603279 GCF_008632895.1 Mastomys coucha
CACTGTAGCTGTACAGATGGTCGTGAGCCATCATGTGGTTGCTGGGAATTGAACTCAGGACCTCTGCTTGCTCCAGCCCCACTCGCTGCTTGCTCCACCATAATACACTGTAGCTGTCTTCAGACGCACCAGAAGAGGGTGTCAGATCTCATCGTGGATGGTTGTGAGCCACCATGAGGTTGCTGGGATCCGAACTCAGGACCTTCGGAAGAGCAGTCAGTGCTCTTACCCGCTGAGCTATCTCGCCAGCCCCAAGTGACTGCTTTCTAAAAGTTAATTTAAAACGAACCATACTTCTTAGGGTCACAAGAGCACTCAGCAAGCTGAATGTCCTGGGTACACTGGATGGATTTACATTGGTAAGTTGTAAACCTAACTGTGCCTTTTTAGGTACTTGGCTAAGTAGCAGATACATTACAGCGGAGACAAAGACAGAGAGAGGGAGGGAGGGAGGGAGTTTTACAGGAACCAGCAAAGCCATCAATACTGACTCTGGGAAATGTGATTTATCAGTCCCTCAGGACTGAGCTGATTGTACCAATCCCTGCATTCATTTCCTTCCTTCCTAAGAGGAATCTTAGGGAGATGATAGTAAATTAGCAGTCTAATAAACAAGGCAGCACAAAGTACCAGAACACTGGCTACCTTTTATAAGAAAATGAACAAAATGGCTAGCCCTGTTTAAAGCTCCCTGTTATTATAGAATTTCTAATAAAGACTAATCATATCAAAATCAGGAGCAAAACAGATTCTGGTCCCTCAGTTCTCTCATAATTTCATGGGACCATGGCAAGGAACAAAACAAAGCAATACTCACCAACTTGTGGAGTAAGTCATCTTTCTTACTATACTGAGAAGAACAAGTCCAGCTCTTGATGGTTTCCGTCAGTTTCAACAGGATGCTTTGCTAAAGAGTAAAGATTATGAATGACATTGTGTAGGATTATTAATTAAATACACTGAAAAGGCAGAAAAACTAAACAAATTATCTCTAAGTAATTGGACTTTTTATCGGAAAAAGAGAAAAGCCCTCAATGAAGGTTATTATTCAGTCAGTGTGTTACAGCCCCCTCACTTATCCCCATCTCTAGGTGTACAATAGCATGACCTAGAATGTGCTTGCATTACACTCCTGGGTCCTTAAATAAGAGTTTAATTCAATAAATTGAAATGAGAGCTGTAAATCTGATAATAAAAAAAGGTCTCTATGATGTAGCCCATTTACCATGGAAATATTAAAGGCTATCTGTGTCAACATGATAATTATATTTATTTCAGAATGAAATTATGGTATGGTCCACATTCTCAATATTAATATCATCTGGTTATAAAATGCTAAAGCAGGAAGATATTTTAGTTCTTTTATAAGAACTGCCATGCCAAAGGTTTTATTAACAAACCAATTAAATATGTAATTTACCTTACTAGCCCCACTACCTGAGCACGGCAGCAAATGGAGTTTATAAGCGTTTACTGACCGAGGCACTGCAAATAGCCATGGAGGTAAAGGCGAATGAGCAGAACTGCTGCTTTAAAGAACATCATAGAGAAGCAAGGGCAGACAGACCGCAGCAATGAAGTGAAATCATTCTGTGATAGTTCACAAACTTACTAGCAACTCATTCTGACTATACAAACCAAAGTTATCCTTTTTGATACTTGCATGCTTAAGAATGATAATTGGAGCTGGAGAGATGGCTCAACAGTTAAGAGCACCAACTACTCTTCCAAAGGTCATGAGTTCAAATCCCAGCAACCACATGATGGCTCAGAACCACCTGTAATGAGATCTGGTGCCCTCTTTTGGGGTATCTGAAGACAGCAGCTACAGTGTACTTACATATAATAAAGAAATAAATCTTTAAAAAAAAAAGAATGATGGTAATCACAAAAAACAAAGACTCTAAATATTTTCTTACAGTCCTATTCTAAATGATTTGTGTTTGGGATCAGGTCAGGACTTGTAAACTTTCTGAAATGGCCCTAACCATATGCCTGCCATTTTGTATGTTTTTGTGCAAAAAGGCATTCTTAGCATTGACAATCACAGAATCAAAATGTCAGCAAATTCTGAAAAAAAGTTGACTATGTTCTACATTCTACAGGATCCAATATTCAGTTCAGATTTACCTCTTCATGTAAAAATAAACTAGCACAACAATCTCATTAGTACATAAACTGGCTTTGTCTGCCTGCCTCTCCCTCACCCGGAGACAGGGTCTTTCTCTTACACAGTCCTGGCTGGCCTGAAATTCCCTATGTGGACTAGGCTGGCCTCAGATACCCACCTGCCTCTCCCTCCTAAGTGCTAGGATTAAAGGTGTGTGACACTGTGCCCCATAGCTTTTGATTTTTAATACGTGGTCAAACCATATGCATACAAACACTTACTTTAAAATAAATTTCGTTATGATTTATTATCAGAAAATATTTGATTTGTATATCTGTTTTATATACCTAGATACTTAGGAATGCATAAAAATTTCTTGATCAAAAAGAGGTCATGAGTAGATAAAGATTAAGGAGCTCTGAGTTAGGGCAATTATGACTCAAGAAGAGATTTAAAGAAGCTTAGAAGATGTGCTGACTCCCTAAGTGTGCTCATTTACTTTGGTGATTAATAGAGTATTTCTTTATGCAAGACTGGAGTCATCCTTGACATCCTTGAGTGTAGGCCAGGCCAGAAGTTGGGATAGACATTTGCTGACCTTGCATAGGTCCTGTGAGCTGAGTCTGTGCCTTGCATAGGTCCTGTGAGCTGAGTCTGTGCCTTGCATAGGTCCTGTGAGCTGAGTCTGTGCCTTGCATAGGTCTAGTGAGCTGAGTCTGTGCCTTGCATAGGTCCTATGAGTTGAGTCTGTGCCTTGCATAGGTCTAGTGAGCTAAGTCTGTGCCTTGCATTCATGTCACTGAAGCAGATGCTTCCATTTAAGCCAGGATCCTATGGTCAAGCCTTTGGCTTGTGCCTTCTGTATTTCTGGGGATCATATCATGTTCTTCTGGGTTGAGAGTACTTGGCAGAGTGGCTAGGGACTAGGGTTTATATATCAGCAGCAACATCTTGGCACACTGTCACACAATAGCACTTAACTAGGATAGATTTTTATATGTAGGTTTACAATAACCTCCCTGAGGTGGTTTGAATATGCTTGCCCCATGGGAAGTGGCACTATTAGGAGGTGTGTCCTTGCTGGAATAGGTGTGTCCCTGTTAGAGGAAGTGTGCCACTGTGTAGGCTTTGAGGGCTCCTAGTGCTCAAGCTCCACTCCTCCCGGCTCCCAGTGGAAGACAGTGCCCTCCAGGCTGCCTTTACATCAAGATGTAGGACTCTGTTTATCCAGCACCATGTCTGCCTGCACGCTGCCATGTTTCCTGCCACGATGATAATGGACTGACCTCTGAAAGTATAAGCCAGCCCCAATTATAAGAGTTATCTTGGTCATGGTGTCTCTTCAGAGCAATGGTAACCCTAACTAAGACATACCTCCTACTCCCAGACTCTGTAGGGCTCTGTTTGTGTGTGTGTGTGTGTGTGTGTATGTATACAACTCAGTGGTAAAATGAATATCTATGTGGTATAAAGAAGGGACGTATTTAAACCACAGCACCAAAACAACGAGCCCCCAAGATGGCAGGATGACTCAGCCAGTAAGGCGTCTTGCTACCAAGAAGAAGCACCTGAGTTCAGTCCCCAGAATTCACAGTGGGAGGATTCAATGAACACAGCATTTGACAGAGAACTACTACTGGCAAAGATCTAACTAGGGTTTTAGTATATTTCTTTGTTCCTCCAGATAATTTCAATACTTAAAATATGTCTTATTCTCAAATAATTTTTATTTCACTTCACATAAAGTACCCACAAAAAATTTCAGACAAGCAGTAAGGACTGACATTCCTCTCACAGATCTATATTATTTGTGAAATAAAAAAAAAAAAATCTCACATGAGGGAAAACTGAACTCAGGCCCTTGTACATGCTAGGCGAGCACTGTACAACTGAGCCCCATCTTTGCCCCTAAAAGACAGTTTAAGTAATCATTAAGGTAAAGAACAGATGAAGCCATGACACATGAGCATGCTTCTTACTTTCTGTAGGACTCTGGTGGGAGGCGGCTGAGGTCCCTCTGTTGTCAAGCATTTTTCTGTTTTTGGTGACAAAGAAGAACATATTTCAAAATCTGTGTGTCCCAAATCTTGTAAGTACTGGTAAAGTGGAGAGTTCTGAAAGAAATATGAAATGAAGCAGATTTCAAGATCACTAATATTTCAAATGTTTTGGGATCAAATTAAAAAAAATCACACCTGAGTACCAGCTTCTATCACATTTTTCCTGGCCTCTCCTATGAGAACTGGTATGATCTGCTATAGTAAAACGCCATCGAACACCAATAAATAAACCAACAGGCAATCCAAAGACCCAAAAAGGAAAAGCTCTAAACAGACACACATTTTTTTTTTGAGTGAGCACCAGGAAGAAAAATGAACTCAGAATTATAAATAGATTTCTTAAGCATTTTTTTAATCCAAATTTTTGTTGTCTTTAAGTAAACCATTCTAAAATAGGTTGTGCTGGCTATTGTTAACTGAGAAGAGGACCTACAGTAAAAGAGTTATTATTTAAAGCCAAGAAAACCTAAATATATTCACTATAATGCTATGTGTAATACTGTACATAACACACCTTTATTTAGTTAGCACTAATATGCACATTGCCTGCCATGCTTGACACTATAAGCAAAACTCAAGCTCCTTTAAAAACTCAAGTTCATTCATATATTAGGCAATGCCAGATATGGGAGAGAGAGAATGGTTTAAAAAAAAAAACCCAAAAATACAGCCGGGCAGTGGTGGTGTACGCCTTTAATCCCAGCACTTGGAAGGCAGAGACAGGCAGATTTTTGAGTTTGAGGTCACCCTGGTCTACAGAATGGGTTCCAGGACAACCAGGGCTATACAGAGAAACCCTGTCTCGAAAAAAACCAAAAACCAAAAACCACAAAAAAACAAAACAAAACAAAACAAAAAAAACCCCCAAAAAACCACAAGCATCTTTTGATGAGAGTGAATAACACACCCATATTCTCAGAATTAAGGAGGTTGAAGGCCAGTCTGGGCCATCTGTTAAGATCCTGTCTCACAACAAATAAAAAAAAATTAAAATAAGGTAACTCTGGAAGCAAAGTTTAGGTTCTAATTCCAACTCTTGACTGTCACTAGATAAATCTGTGGCAATTTACAAACCATGGGTACTTCAGTTTTTTCACCTAAAAACAGGATACTTATATTTAGGCAGAGAGATGCTTACACTCCTTTAATTCCATGTTTGGGAAATAGAGGGGCAGAGCAGCAGAAGCAGAATCTCTTGAGTTTTAAACTAGCCTGGTCTACATAGTGAGACTATGTCTCAACAACAACAACAACAACAACCCCCCCACACACCAAAAAAAAAAAAAAAGAAGGTTAAGGGACAGATCACATCCCTGGCCCCAAATGTTGTGTATCAGTTTCCTCCAAGACTGAAACATTTGCCCTTCAGGGAAACTCTTTAAGCAGGAAGGTAAACAACTTGAAATATCTTTAGGAAGTCCCTGAAACTGACCAAATTCACTAGCCCCTCCCTGCCAGAGAATGAAATTAAAGCTGAGACTCTCTTAGACAAGTAAAGCTGAGCTACAAAGAAGACTCTCACACAAGCTAAGCTGCAAAAAACATCTTGAGATCAGACTGGTCTGAGAAGCAGAAACCAGCCGAGTCTGGAAGAGGTTTAAACAACCTGAGGCACCTGGAAAGGACACTCCCCAACTTGTTGAGCTGCCTGCAGGCTGTGCAGTATGCTCCAGGTTCCCAGCTTTGTGAGCTGTCACCAGTTCTGGGGGTGGGTTTTGGTGATGCAGCTGTCTTTGAGTCATTCCTGTTCCTGTAAGTGACCCCTTGCCTATATTCCTGTAGCTCCAATAAAACTCACTGCTTCACCAAGTTGGATTTTAGTGGTATCTGTACTTTGGTCTAGCGTGGGTTCCATGTTTGGGGTGAGTAGACAAGTGGGTGCCTTCTCCCCAGAAAAACTTTGTCACGCAATACCAATTCACCCCACTTCCATTAAACATACTGTTACTATTAGATGAAAATCTATTGAGAAACTTACCTTGAATCAGCAGCAAACATTAATTCTAACCTTCCTTCTACCTTTTCTAAAGTAAAAATTGGGTAACATATTTAAAAAGAAACCTTGAAGGGCTACAGAGATGGCTCAGTGGTTAAGAGAACTTACTGCTCTTGCAGAGGACCTGATTTTTATTTCCAGAACCCCATATGCTGGCTATCAACCATGTGTAACTCCAGTATAAGGGAACCCAATAAGCACATTCTTGAATGCATGCAAAACATTCATATACATGAAGTAAACCAATCTTTAAAAAATAAATAAATAAACTTTGAGGGGCAGAGAGCTGGCTCAGCAGTTAAGAGAACCTGTGTTCTTACAGAGGCCCAGAGTTTGGTTCCCAGCACCCACCATGGCAGTTCATAACTGTACATTAACTAACTCCAGTTCTTGGGGATCTGACACCCTCTTCTCTCCTCCACAAGCACCAAGCATGCACTTGGTGAACAGACATTCATGTAAAACATCCATACATACAACATAAATCTTTTTAAAATCTTGATTCCATTCAATGAGATACACAAATCTTAAAAAATAAGATTATCAAAATTTGTCAACCAGTGTTGGAGACACAGCTACAAAACCAACAACAGAGCTGCCAATCTGAACTAGGGAAGAGAGAAACAGACTCTTCGAAAACACTCTAGTTTATTCAGGAATAGCAAAGGATTGAAATCTTGGGTGCTCATGTGCCATGGTGGACATCCTCAAAGGCTCAGAGCAAGGATAGGTTTTTTTTTTTTTTTTTTTTTTTTTTTTTTTTTTTGGTTTGGTTTGTTTTTTAAAGATTTATTTATTTATTATATGTAAGTACACTGTAGCGTCTTCAGACGCACCAGAAGAGGGCGTCAGATCTCATTATGGGTGTTGTGAGCCACCATGTGGTTGCTGGGATTTGAACTCATGACCTTCCGAAGAGCAGTCGGTGTTCTTCCCCGCTGAGCCATCTCACCAGCCCAAATGTGTAGCCCAGGCTGGCCTCGAACTCGTGATCCTCCTGCCTCTGCCTCCTTCAGCAAATCCTACCAGCGTGCGCCACCACAACCGGCTTGTTTTTTTTTAAAGATTTATTTATACATTTTATGTATATGAGTACACCATTGCCCTCTTCAGACACAACAGAAAAGGGCATCAGATCCCATTACAGATGGTTGTGAGCCACCACGTGGTTGCTGGGAATTGAACTCAGGAAGAGCAGTTGGTGCTCTTAGGCACTGAGCCATCTCTCCAGCACAAGGAAAGGTTTTGAAGGGCCAAATAAACCACTGGTTCAAGGGGCAGATGGAAGGAGCTAATTTTTATTCACTGGAGCTCTGGCTGTTGCTAATGGAGGGTCTGCTTAGAATTGACAGAACCAGAAAATGTTGTTTTAGGGACTATCCTCTGTGACAGTGTCTGTTACTGTCATATATACATTTGGCAAACTAAAGAGCTCCAGAAAACGTTTTGCTTGGGTTTGGAATTTGCTACAGACAACTTTGACACAGCAAACTCTGTGACAAAACCTTAGGTATCTGACTTGTATCAATTCACTGAACGTTCTATGGGGCATTCTCACTGTACCATTATTAGTGTTATTCCCTTATCTAGATGATACAACAGATTCACTCAGCCAGAGATGGGACTGAGTAAAGAATTTGACCACAAAGCCAACACTCTGAAATATGACAGTAAATGAACACTGAGAAATGTTCCCTTAGCTGTCTAAGTCAGTCAGTCTCAACCTTTAGGTCATGAGCGCTTTGGGGGTTGAATGACCTTTTTACAGGGGTTACCTAAAACCATAGGAAAGCACAAATATTTTCAATAAATTCAAAACAGAAACAAAAGTACAGCTATGAAGCAGCAATGAAAATAATTTTATGTTGGGAGTCACTGTATTAAAGGGTTGCAACATTAGAATGGTTGAGAATTACCGGTCTAAATGAAGAAGACACCAAAGAAGCTTATTTACAGCTTTATCCAGAGAAAACAGACCATTACAGGACTGAATGAGATGTTATGCAAACAGGAGAGATGCCTAACTTAGACTCAGTTTCCTTTGGATTCTATCCTTGAGTTCTCAAAGTGATGGAACCCAGTGTGCAAGACTGGGAACATGAGACAAAGGCCTTTTCATTTCACCTTTAAGAAAAATATCTAAACTGTATAAGGAAAAGGGTTTCTTACTTCTTTATTCAATTTTTAAGATTCTGACAGCACATATGGTTAATTTTCTAATACAGCACTAGCTGGCGGGCCCAAAACTCCCAATCTTCTTGCTGTGCCTCTCCAGTGCTAGAAATATGAGCATGCACCATCACACTCACCTTCAATTGTTCACTGGCTTTGTAGTATGTGATTTTTTTTTTATGAAGACAGGGTCTCTTGTAGCACAGAGTGGCCTGAACTTGCTATACAGAAAAAAATGACCTTGACTCTCCTGCTGTTTCTGGTAGTTTGTGTGTTGGAAACAGAACCCAATGTTAGGTAAGCACTTTATCAACTAAGCTATAATCCTAACTCCCAAATGGTTTCTTTTAAAATCGCCTATAATGTTATTGAAAGAGTGCTTTTCAAGTTGAACTATGAGCCCTACCCTGCTCTGACTTTAGGGTGCCAAAAGAAATCTAGCATATTGTTTGGCTCGACCTTTTGAAAAGTTTATATATTAAAAAAACAAAAGTAAAAAAACAAAACCCAGAACTTGTTTTTAGAACTCTTTCTTCACAAGAACTCCCAGAGGCAAGAATAATAAATAAGATGGATCAAAGTGAAGTTACTCTAGAGTTGCAGACCATATGGTCTCTGGTAGAAGAATCAAACCCACTGCTCCAGAGTGAAAGCAATCAGAAACAATGCACACATAAACCCATGAGTGTGGTTATGACCCAATAAAACTTTATACATAAGGAAATCTAGAACTCCTACCATTTTGATGTTACAGAAAAGAATAATTTTGATACTTTCTCTTATAACTTAAAAATGGGAAACCATTCTTTGTACAGCAGTCCTTAAAAAATCAAGATGGAGAGAACCTGACCCAGTGACCTTAATTTACTGCCTCCTCTTCCAATTATAGCCTCCACTGAGGCGAGGTATTCTTCTGGAGGGTGGGAGATAGTGACACATCTATAGATGTAATTCCTAGAGTTCCCTATTATAGATTTCATTTTTGCGGTTTTCTACTTGTGATTGGCAGTGCAAACCATACCACTTCTGCATAAACACCATGCTCTACTCTATATATTTATCATAGCATCCTAGATTGCAGCTTTATTTTTACTTTTATGCTTCAATAACTTCTGAGCCAAAGGAAAATTTAAAATTTAAACAATAACACAAAATTGAAAAGACACATTTTTTGTTTTGTTTTTGTTTTTTTGAGACAGGGTTTCTCTGTATAGCCCTGGCTGTCCTGGAACTCACTCTGTAGACCAGGCTGGCCTCGAACTCAGAAATCTGCCTGCCTCTGCCTCCCAAGTGCTGGGATTAAAGGTGTGCGCCACCACCGTCTGGTGAAAAAAAAAAAGACCCGGTTTTTGGTGTAACTGAGTGTTGGCCCAGATAGACAGTGCAGCATGGGTTAAAGACACAGAAGACATTCTCAGTGAAATTATTATTTTATGTTAATATTTTAAAAAGATGTATTTTAAAATTTATGTGTATGCGTGTGTGCTTGCTTGAGTTTATATGTACTACCTAAGTGCAGAAACCCTCAGATACCAGAAAGGGCACTGATGTCATGGAAGTAAAATTACAGATGACTATGAGCTGCCTTGGGTGCTGGGAACCAAACCCAGGTCCTCTGCAAGAGAAATAAGCTCTTTCAACCACTGAGCCATCTTTCCAGCCCCACATTAATCCTTCAAAAATGTTTGGTGCTAACATGCTCTTTTTATTTCTTTTAAACTGCTAAATAATCTAGATATTAGTTGATAGCTCTCAAGAAAGCACATTCTCATCAGTGGATCTCAAAATCAAGATCCCCACAACACAAGCACTGTAACCATGAACTCACCACAGCTGTAGTTACATATTCGAGATCAAGTTGACAAGGTGGGTCAACACTGGAGACAGGCAGCACTAACTGGACCCAGTGGGTTACTAACAACAACAAAGAAGACATAAAGGAGTTTGGGAACCCAGGGAGAGGAAAGGGTGAGTTGGGGTGTATATGGTCAGGATACATTGTTTACATGTGAAAATATCAAAGAATAAAAGGTATTTTATTTAAAAAGAAAAAAAAGGGCAAGATCCTGTGAAGTCAAACACTATGGGGCAAGCCTGTAATCCTAGCACTTGGGAGGCTTAAGCAGGGGAACATAGATTCAAGGCTAGCTCTTGCAACAAATCAAGTTTGATGTTAACCTGGGCTACATGAGACCCTGTTTCTTATATATAAAACAAACAAACAAACAAACAAAAAACCCAAACCCTAAATAAACAATTTACCCCTTCCTCGAATAAAAGAAGAACCTTTATAGTTTTAAAAACTGAAGAAACAAAAGATCATCTTCTGTTATATAGCTGTTTATTGACCTTTATCACATCAGAAATTATAAGTGAAAAATTAAAATATTTGTTTTACTTAAAAATAGCAATAAACTCATTAGGAGTAATAACGTAAGCAATGCATTTAAATAACAAATTCCAAGTGAAAAAAATAAGTAAGAGTAGATCGACATATTGGATAACATCCTTACTGCAACTGGAATAATAGAAGACTCATGGAATCTTGTTTTTAAAGGGTTTATTTCTTTTTATTTTATGTGTTTTGTCTGCATATATGTTTGTGCTCCATATGCATCCAATGCCCATGAAGGCCAGAAGGTGGCACTGGATCCTGAAGAAGAGGAGAGTTCTAGAGTTGTGCTAGGAGTTAAACTAGGCTTTCTGGAAGATGAACCAGTTCTGAACCACACAGCCATCTCTCCAGTCAATGAGGGCAGCTTTTATCTGTTTTTGCATTCTATCTATTGCAATTTGTTTTGCTGGTAGTTTTTTTCCTCCTTCTGTTTCAAAATCTACTGAATGAAGTATATAAAGAAAAGATTTAAATAGATGTGTGTACTGAAAAGCAAGAAGTATTTTAGCAGTCTTTCTTAATACTTACAGCAAAGGCAAATGGTTATGACGAAATTTGACAAGTTATAGTCAACCTGGAAAAGGTTAGCCTTAGTGAAACATGAGAACATGTTTCTTAGTGAAATGGTAAGAGCAAGAGAGCTTACTGATGAGCTGAGGAAGCAACCTCATCAAAAAGGCTGAAAACTATCAGCATCAAAACTCCATCACGGACTAGAGTGGGTGGGGCTCAATAAGAGCACTGGCTGCTGCTCCTCCAGGACCACGGTTCCATTCCCAGAACCCACACAGCAGCTTGCAAGTGTTTGTATCCATGGTTCCAGGGGATCCAACCCCCTCTCACAGATATACATGGAAGCAAAACACCAATGCAAAATAAAATAAAAATAAATACATTTAAAGAAAACTTTGATCATTCAACATAAAATGCATTTTCTTATGACAAGGTAGCGTTCCCTCCCTACTGTAACCATCCTAACCATATTATTTAGGTTTGGGGCCAGTAAGTCTAAGAACCAATTAAATGTATGGAAATATCTATTTGTCATGTAATGAGCATTATTATACATTGATGGTAACTTTGGAAATGAAGTGTGGAGGGTGTGCAAATGGTTTGTTATAGCATAACTCTTTTCCTTGGTTTAAGCAAAACAGAATTACGAATGTTTTTTTTTTTTTTTT
>NW_022196910.1:21603309-21625250 GCF_008632895.1 Mastomys coucha
AGAAAGCATTAGCATGGACTCAAAGTCTAACTCTGAAGTCTTGAAGTAAATCACTGCTGCCAAAAGCAATATGAGAAAGCTCAGACACAGCATGTGGGAGCTCCTCCTCAGGAAATCCTTGTGGTTCACTGTTCCTGTAAATCCTAGCTGACAGAAACACACACCACAGCACCAGAAAGAATTCCGCTAAGGGAGGAAAACAGACGAGAGTTTTGGGTTGTGCTAGGGTTCTTCTGGTGGCTGAAGCATATTTTTACAATAAAAATAAAAGCAGACAAGAAAGCTCCAATTTTTTTGTTGAACAACAAGTTCAAGAAAATGGCTTATTTCAGGTCTTATCCTTAGGGCACATCATAGTGTCCCCTACCCCTGTGCCCCACATTCAGATATTAGGTTCTATCCAATGTCTCTGTAAAGCCTGAACCATTCATTTAATGCAGTATTGTTTGTTTTCAATAGTCTATGATAACATTCTATAAAAATGTCAATTGCCGTTATTTTAAAACTAAGTTCAGTTCAGAAATGAACAGGGTGGATAAAATACTTTCCTTATTAAATTATCTCTTGTAATGTGTTTCAAACACAACAGAATAAGATAAATTTCAGGTCTAGCGCTGGAGAAGAATTAGTCAAAGATGGCAGGAGGTGGCAACTCTTCTAATAAGTAGTGTAGGTACCCAGGGAAGGGAAAAATTAAAAGACAAATCTGTTGGAAGATGACACAGCTGAAGAGCTGTATTACAGAAGGACCAACCACACAGGCTGAAACTACCATGGCCGGGAGGAACTGACAATGGTCTTTGCCTCCTATAATGACGTCTCTGTATCAGTAGCTTTGCAGTACTGCAGACTCCCACCATCTAATGGGATGCCATATCCAAGAGCCTCCCAAGGACAGAAACGGGGAGTACACCTTATTTATGGAACCATGTGTCTCCATGGAGTTGGCCTCATACTGGAAGTGTGACCCTATTTCAGTCTTCTGAGGGCTTGGATTACAGGTGTGCACTATCAGGGGCAGCAAGGAGGTGAGTTTCTTTACAGAGCCATGTCATGCCCTTACTTTAACTTTGAAACTTGAGGCTTGCAAGAATTCTGGCTGAACTAAAGGATTAGTAGATTATTTCTCCTTGAATTTCATATAATTTAGGTGAATTTTGGTTATTAGAAGACAATTGTTAGAGTATCAAGGTAAGAAATGTGTATCTGACAAACGGAACCATACATAGAAACTTGGAAAGGCCGGTGTCTAAATAAAACCCTGCCTCCTTCACAAATGGCTCCTTCCTGGGTGACTTCCTTTATACTGATATGAAAAGCACCACCAGTGTCCACGGACTCAGCTCTCTATAGCCACAGATTTCACTCCTGTGGATTTAAACAACCATGGGGAGGTGATACTTAGAAGACAAACTGCAATCTGTTTGCAAAATTGTTACTTTTTTCCTGTCATCATTCTGTAGACAAGTATACAATACTTAAACATTATATTATGTGCGTAAGTGCCTAGGCAAGGTATGAAGTCACTGGAGAATGTGTACAGAGTGCATGCAAACACCATCTCCTTTTGTATAAGGGACTTGACTATCCATTGACTTTGCTATCTATGGGAAGGATCAAGGCTTCATGGGACCAATCCTACACAACTGTGCTGATTGGTCAGAGCTTACTAAAACATTTTCCACCTGTTTCCATTTTCACCTCATCAGGTTTATGTGATATTAGGTAGATAAATATAGAAAAGAGGTAAATAAATAAAATATTTTTTGATAATTGTAAATGTATTTTAAATAAAGTTTTTAGCAGGCATATAATTTTACCATTTAAAAAACTTTAAGCAAGTTTGTATATTATTGGGATAGAAGTACTTATCATATAGAATTAAATCATGATCACTATTTGATACTGCAGGACACATACAGCATCTTCAACATTTTTCAGAGTTGACTGACATTTTGATTTTACAATTATCAATGCTGAGAATGCTGCTCTACATAAATATGTATGTGTATATGTAAATATGTGGTACAAAGTGGCAGAAGTATGTATTGCAGGCCATGTCAGGAAAATTCTGTAATTCTGTCCTAATATCAAGTCAGATTGATTTAACATTTCTTAAAAAAAAGTTAAACTCTACTCAGCAATTCAAATAGCATTTTTAAAAATCAAACATTCTGACAATACAATCCAAAAGTATACTGAAACTCTCATGCTCAGACATGATTATAAGAGAATATTTAGATTTTTTTTCACAATTAAACCATTACATTTATACAGGAACAGAAATCTTGCAAAACAAACAAACAAAGCTCTGCAATTCATAACACACAGTAATAAAAAGCTGAGTGGAGGCACTTCCACCAGTGCTGTGCCTGTGTGGGATGGTGGCACGTGCAGTGCACAGTGCGCATGCTCAGTGTTCAGAAACAAGGCTGTGGTGAAGCTGCATGATACTGTGTGGGCAAACACTGACAGAAACACCTTGGGTTCATTATGGATTTGACTTTTAGTAAAGTTTTGGTCATTAAGCATTCAGAAACATTTACTGTTGTCAAACGTTTTATGATGCTCCCTGAATCACAGCTTACCACTTATGATCCATGTTATGAGCCCGCAGGTTACTGCATTAGAGGTCATGGCGCTAGGCGACTGGCCAGTTGATCTGTCTTATAGCTAAGTAACAGTCTACGGTTACAGGACCTAGTTTACCTCAGGTATCCTACAGCTCTGTCTTGCTCATGACTGGCTGCTGATGACATTCCAGTAGGAAGATCAGCTGCCATCTATGTATGCAGCACTAGCCAAATGTTTCCTAAAACTGACTGTACATCGGATGCTAGAGTGACTTTGGTAGCTTTCTACTGTTAACTTCCTTCTGTGGATGAATAGCACAAAGGTAACTTAATCTATAAAAAGAAACCAAGCTCATATGCTTATCCTTATATATTTGTTTTACTGCTTTGCTACTTTCAAATTAAAATTTTAACCAAAAGACATAAAATGAGGAATAACTGTTGAGCCAACCCTTAGCACTTAGCCTTTGCCTTTCAAAAGGAAATAGACGTTCTTTAGCTTGGGAAGCTGTCCCTCAAAATGTAGTATATTTTAATGTATGTGTGAATGGCTTTTGAAATGTTTATACAAAAGGGAATGTACTTCATTTTTCTGCACCTGGCTTTCTTCACTTACTACACTGTGGAGATCTTTCTATATCAGAAATAATATTCTACTTATTCCTTCTAGGTGTTCTCATGGCACTTCATTCCTGTGTAATCACCTGGCCAGCCTCCTACTGTTGGGTGAAAATAAATTAATGAATGTTTAAAATCAAGGTAAAACTTGGCAGTTTTTACATGCCTGTAATCCCAACACTTGGGAGGTGAAAGTGTGAAGTTATGGCTGAAGGTGACTGACAACAGAGAAACAGGGATGGTACCTACATTTCTGGTTTCAACAATTCCGTGTTGAACAATGGTGATGTTTACTGAAACATAAAACGGCGGCAAAGCAACAGTTAGAGGAGAAAACAACAAGTTAGAAGCAACCTTGAGCCACTCATAATAAACAGCACATGAGTGCACTACCAGTCTTCAAGAGACATAAGGGGAAGGCTCTAGATTTTAGGGCCAGGATAGGCTCCACAGGGAGATCCTAACTAGAAAACTCAAGGGCTGGAGAGGAGGTGGGGAGGAGCCCAAGTGATGGATAGCCAATGTGAATTACACAGCCTTAAATACCAGCCATTGGGAGAGTTAGCCTACTGAATGTATAGAGTCCATTGTTTATATAGAAAACAAATAAAGTGGCAGACAATATCAGACACAGGTATAGACAACAGGCTGGAGTGACATCTTAGTGGTTAAAGGCCCTTGTTGCTCTAGCAGAGGACCTGGGTTTGGTTTGAAAGTACCTACATGGTAGCTTACAAGCCACCTTCAGATTTCAGTGGGCACCAGACATGCACACAGAGCATAGACATACATGCAGGGAAAACATTCATAAATGTAAAACCAAATAAATAAACCTAAACAACAAAAAAGAAGTCTAGCAATATATATCACTTGCAAGAGTGTGGGAAACAGGCGCCTTTATACACTTTAAGTATAAGAAGGAAAGTATAAACATGTATATCCACTGACCTACCACTTCCAATACTAGGTATCAAGCCTTGATATTCCTTTATTATTTGAGTTAATACATATAATGTTATATTTCATATATGTGTATATAATATATTATATATACATAAGTATATATGTATATATAATACATTCATGTAATTCTTGAAAACAATGTACCCAGCATGAGCCCTACTGATAAAAAAGATATTGGTATCCAATTAAGTATTACTTTAGCAAATGTGCTGTTTTAAACTAAAACTAACTAAAACTAATGATTTAATGTATTACATATGTCGTTATTTAAAGTATCAATACTATATTTAAGCCACGTTGTTGGATTTGGCAAAATGCTAATTACTGTCAGATGTTAGTTACTAAGGCTTGCCAGTCTATATTAAACACAAAATTGACAGGAAAGCCATCACACTAGCGACTACTACTGCGGAGTGAGGAATAAAACACTGGCAGAGACCTGAAGCTGCAAGATTTGCGAAGGACCTCTGGTATGCAGACTTCCCACCTACATGAATCTATACTCATCCTGGTTCAGAGGCCCACAGATGATTTCTAGTCCCATTACGGAAGTCACCAAATTACTAATTTTTCTTTTCATATGTGTATTAACTTATATGTGGTCCAAAGTCAGTCAGTCATATATTTTCAGAAGTTTATACCATGCCAACAGTACTTAGACAAGATTCTGATTTTAAAAATGAAAGTTTTAAGGAAAAGGCACTGACAGTTAAAAAGATTTGATGAGTGACTGTCTGTAAATCACTATATCTTGTTTTAAAACATTAAAAAAAGACTTTTCTCTTTGAATGTAACTGGTCACACAGATGTAAAGTCAGGGCATGGCAGAACAGGCCTGTAGTTCTAGATAGTCAATAGGCTGAGGTGAGAGATCACTCAAGCCCAGGGTTTGACACCAGCCGAGGTAACATGATGAGGACCTTTCTTAAAAAGCAGACAAGCCATAGGTCTAAATATGACATCACAAAATGGATATTCTGGGGGGGAGGGGCTGTTAACAATGAAAAAGGTAAATGGCTTCATTTGGTATGACTTCCAAATTTCTGCCAGGCTAACTTCAGAATACACAGAATGTGCTGTGGGGACTGTCACTGTCACACCAAGCCTACCACTATCAAATCATGCAATCAGTTTCTAGATTAAATTTAAGTCAAAACTCAAATCAAAATCAACAAGCTATACAATGAAAAATAAGTTTCTTTTCCTATAGAAACCAGTATTTATTTGTTTGTCTTTAACCTAGTAAATGTCTGTAAAGTATAATCTAAAATGAACTACACACTGCCTTTCAACTCTTAAAGTACTGGGAAATATCATAGGCTAGAATTCTGCAAGATTACAAATTTAAAACAATAGGAAATATTTGTTGGAGCTTACATATTTTAGCATAACTTCTAAAATAGCACTTATCCCAAAAGCCCCAAATCAAAGCACTTAATTATTCTTAATCAACAGAGACAAAACCTAATGGCAAAAATTTAAAAATATTAAAAGGGCACATAAAATATAGTCCAACCAAACTACTCACAGACAGCATAGTTTTAAGCTCTCCAGTTTCCTCGCTGAAAAATTTACTGCCTCTTGTCCATATTCTTTCTGCTGCAGACTGATTTTTATGATTCCCACTTGTTTCTCCAGAGCTACAGTACAAAATGGCCACTGGACTGGAGGGCGTGTCTGTCATTACTAAGCAGTTTTCTATCAGAAGCTGTGCTTTGAAAAAAACCTGAACATCATTTTAGCACTCTTACTCAGCAACATTGAGCATGGGGCTTGAAAATGCCTTCAAAGGATGTTAACTAACACTAGTATACGTTTCAAATTCATTTATACACCAGTAGAGCAGGCAAGATACAGATTCATACACCTTGGCTGCCGGCTTCTAAACATTTTCACTGAAACAAGTATCATCCAATTAATCTTACTTGAGGTACTGTGGATAGAAAGTTTTTAAAGGAGTAGTTTTCATCCCTTTGTGCATAATAAAAATGCTCTTATGACAATACTATCTAAATCAAAATCAAAATAAAAAAACATACAAACTCATCAGAAAGAAGAAAGCTGACCTTTTGTAGCTTATAGCTTAACCGACTGAAAGTAACAATCAACAGAGAGTTGTTTTTAACCAAGAGGAGCGATGCTAGCTAAGGTGGGTTGCTGAGTCTCCCCTGGCCTTGACAATATCAAGCTTTTGTAGCTTTAGAAATCTGCCTGATTGGTGCTATGTGCTTGGGCAGGCACTTATAACTATCATTTTCAGTTGATCTTTCTTTTAAAAAGGTCAAAATGTCAACATATTAAATCTGACATGTGAGAAGAACATGCAAATATCATTAAAATGAAGTTTGGATGTTAAGAGATCATATCATCTTTATACTCTTTCTTTGCCTACTCCAAATTTGAAAAACTAACACAAATATACATAAACAGTAACAAAAAAAACACAAAAGAGATTCTCTATATTCTTTTATTTATCAATTTTTTGGGAGAAGTGGTAGCTGGTGGGCATGTGAGTGCCATGGTATCTATGTGGTGATCAGAAGACAACCTTTGGGAGTCCATTTCAACTTCTATCATGTAGAATCAAACTCAGTGTCTTCCTGATGAGTCATCTTGCCAGCCCTCCCTGAGATTTTTAAGCCCACTCTGTGGTTCTTAAAGAGATGAATGAAATTTTTCTCTCAAAGATGACAATTCCTTCTTAGAAAGCCAGAGACAATGGGAACAGAGGTTCATGTCTACAATCTCAGCACTTTGTTACTTTCAGCAACAGAGAGGTGTTCTTAACCATGGTAGGTGGAGGAGACAGAAAGATCAGTAGTTCTAAGACTTTCTTGGATACATATGTAGAGTTCAAGGCTAGCCTGTCATCAAACAAATAGACAGACAGACAAATAAGCCAACCAATCACTAAAGCAAACCAAGATATGCTGAAGTAGAAAGTCCATTTTCAATGAAGGTCTTAAATTACATGAAATTAAAGGTTGTGGATCAGCCAGGATGATTCCCCTAATAAGATATAGATGGCAATATTCTACCAGCTACACTGATTACAATGCATATTTAAATACAGGATATTTTCAAATATCTTATTTCAAATTAAAGATAATGAGCACTTTGGTTTGCTTCTCTGTGGTGGATCTAGCACCACAGAGTCTCAATGGATACTAGAAGCAATACTCAGAAAGTCCAGAGACAAAAGACTTATTAATACACTACATGTAGCTGAGACCTTTTCACTCCTTGAGGCAGTTTTACTTCTGGGAACTTGGGGGAACACTTAGAACAAAGCTGGAGAAAGCTAGGATTAAAACCGGGGTTCCAGCCTAGACCATCAGTAGGCTCTCTTCTTGTAGTTCCTAGTTAATACAAGTTCCCAAAAGCTTAATAGCATTTACTCAACCCACCAGAGAGCTTCAGATCTCTTAGAACAGAAGAAATATTTTGTACTAAAGAATCATCTGGCATGAAGGACAATCTTACTATAACTGAGAGACAGGCACTGGGCAAATATGTGATTCATTCTGAATCTTATTGCTAATGAATGTAACTTAGCTTCTTAACCCAGATTCTTTCAACCATGCTTTGTAAAAAATGAAAAAATGTAAGGTTAAGTGCATGAAGTACCAAGGTAGTCATAAAAATAACTCAGGCAAGCACAGGAGTGTGGCACAGGCCTAGAGGGTAGTCTGAGCAACTGAGCCAGGTGGAGGTCTTGAACCCAGGTCTTTGAGGCAGCACAGTGAGAGGCTATGAAAGAACAAACCCCAAAACATAAACACCTTATGTATCATAGCTCCAGACAATGGGCTTACATATTAATAGAGGTCTACAGATATAGAAAAGGGCTGGAGTATGGCTGAGTGGTAAAGTGCTTATGGAACACTCATGTGACCATCAGTTATATTGACAGGACCACAAACCATAAAAAACTGGTTACTTTTTTTCAAATGTCTAAATTTTAAAAATAAATCAATACATCTCTATTTGAGCCCAAAGGATATGCAATGAAGTAAAAAAAAAAAAAATCATAGAAGCAAACAGGGAAAAGATAGACTTACTATATATATAAATTTCTCTTGATATAACTAAGCTAAGTTAGTTTCAGTGGTCTACCTGTTATGATATTGGATTGTGACTTAAGTGCATTGATAGTCTTTTATTAACATTGGTAAAAGCGCCGGGTGGTGGTGGCACACACCTTTAATCCCAGCACTTGGGAGGCAGAGGCAGGCGGATTTCTGAGTTTGAGGCCAGCCTGGTCTACAGAGTGAGTTCCAGGACAGCCAGGGCTACACAGAGAAACCCTGTCTCAAACAAACAAATAAACAAAAAAAAATAAAAACAAACAAACAAACAAACAAAAAATTGGTAAAAGTAACAATGTTGCCAAGCTTCTCAGCTTCCATTTGGAACTAGATTTTTTTTTTTTAATAATAGGATTTAGGGCTTTATGTTCTATAAACTTAAATGTTATATCTAATTATTTCCAATAGCAAATTCTATCAACAAATGCCCAAGCCCATGCGCATGCACTTCCTTCCATTAGTGTTACTCATGGCACTAATGTAAGCAGGGAGGAAGTCACATTAACACAATGTGACTTTGCACAATGCCCTTTGTTCTTTAAGGACGATAAGAGCTTTTAAAAATAAGAAGAAAGCAGCTTCATTCAAGTAAGAGAGGGGCTTTGAAATGGCTTCACACACTTAATGTGGGAGGTTACCTCATGCTCATTCATTCAGCTGAGGACAAATGGGAATAAAGAGTAAACCTTTTACAATATACATGAAGCATTAAAGATGGAGGTGAGAGAAAGATCAAGATTACAAGGTGAAAATGATCTTTTCAGTCAAGAATAAAAAAAGGAAGAAAGTCAACAAACACAGAAAAGCATTTGACAGTAAAGAGTCCACTAGGCAATTACATTCCCAAGAGTAAAGATTAGATGGCAACACTAAAGATTTCTCAAGCTGGGCATGCCAGTAGCCCCAGCATGCAGGAGGCTGAGGATAGCCTGAGCTAAAACTGGTCTTTTGGGTGTAAAGGTCTTATTTTCCTATCGAGAAGAAAGTGGGTTTGACAGTGAATAGAATTGCTCAAACTTTCTGCAATTAAATTACTGTATGAAAACATGAGCCTGGTATGGTGGTGTACCACTGGAAACCCAGGATTTGGGAGGCTGAGACAAGAGGATCTCAAGTTCAAGGCCAGCCTAGGGTATATAGTGAGCAAGATACTGTCTTGAAAGAAAAGTGATAAATTAAGAAAGACTAAAATCAGATCTTTAATGCATTTCTAAGGTGATCAGAGAATACTATCTCTCTATCTTAGTTAATGATGTAGTAACAACCACCTTGGTATTTCAGTATTTATTTTGCATCTTACTCCTGTCAGATATGATGTCTTACCATCATTTCCTAAATATCCTTTCTTTTCTTTCTGGGAAGGGATATAAGGCCTATATATGCTAATAAGCAAGTGCTCCACCACAGTGTATTTTAAATTGGGTTCTGTTGCTGCCTAGTCACTGAGTGGCTGAAGACTGTCCTTAGGTTAGGTAGAGTGAGCCCCCAAATTCTCTGCCCTTAATGGCAGAATGGCTGGTAGAAGGTTCTGATTAAAACAAATAATGTTAAGGCTGGGCATGGTGGCTCATGCCTTTAATCTCGGTACTAGGGAGGCAAAGACAGGAGGATCTTTGTGAGCTTAAGGCCAGCCAGGACTACACTGTGAGACCCTGCTATGGTCCATATATGACATACAAAAACAAACCCCCTTAGAGAAAAAGGAGGCTTCACTGTAAGGTA
This sequence comes from Mastomys coucha, assembly GCF_008632895.1. Lineage (NCBI taxonomy): Eukaryota > Metazoa > Chordata > Mammalia > Rodentia > Muridae > Mastomys > Mastomys coucha. The sequence continues at coordinate 21,613,274 of NW_022196910.1, forward strand.
CTAACTGTGGAGTTACACTGGAATGTAGACCTGATGGACTGAAGGTGCTCAGATTCTTGGTGGAGGAGTGGGAAGCAGGCCTGAGAAATCTCCTGTTCCCTTCCCTCTTCAGTGCCTCTTTTAGACCATCTTTCAGATTATGAAGACTCAAAGCTGAGCCAGGGATGACTGAAATCACAGTAAACTTCACTAATAATCCAAGAAATGTAAATTAGAATAAGATACCTTGAGAGGAGGGTGACGAGGTGGCATGCGTTGAGTTTCCTTGTTCCTCTAAAGGACCTGAGTGGCTCACAATCACTCCTGGGGCTTCCAATGCCTCTGGTCTCTGTCCCCATACACAAGCCCATACCACACATATACACATAATTAAAAAAATAATACAAAACTAAATCTTAGAAAGATACCTTAAGAGTTAAAATGGATTAAGAGGTAAAAAGTTTAGTGGTCAAAGGCTCATGAGAGTGGCTGAGCTGGCCCTGCACCTCGCCAGCTGCAGCACTCAGGAGAGCACGCCAAGCACTTTGTCTGGGCAGCACAGCAGGGCTGGGCCCTGGTGGAGGGTGTGCAGGTGAGTACCACAACCCCACACCTGTGGTAGTCGGAGCTGCCCTTGAAGTCATGAGAGCAGTAGAGCTATCCCTGCCTCTCACCAGCTGTAGCACTAGGGAGAACTGGCCCTGACCCTCACCTGGGCAGCACAGTGGAACTGGTCTTGATGGTGAAGGAGTGGGTGAGCTAGCCCAAAGGCTATGAGAGTAGGGTTTTGGGCGGAGCTGACCCAGGAGGCTGGGTTGTGGGGAAGTTGCCCCAAGGGCACAAGAGAAGAACTGACCCTACCTCCTGTCACTGGGTGACCTAGCCAGAGCAGCACTGGAGAGCTTGAATTGTGTGGCAGATAAGGGAGAGCCAGTGGACTGATGAGCTCAGCTGCCACCCATGTCCATGGCTTTGAGTTGGCACACCCCAAAATCTACATCATCTGTGAACTGTTGGGATGTGTGAAAGGACTGGTCCTTCTGATCCAAAGCTGCAGGATCTCCATTACACAGGGCAGCAACAGGATAACTGGGAAGAGGCCTGGTGAGGATCCAATATTGATGGTGTCACAGAAGCCAGAGACCTCGAACCAAGCCAATGACACACTGCAATGAACATTTGCAAGTCAAGATGTGTAGACAGAGGGGTATACTGTGGGGCACACTGTGACACACTACAGTTTCTGTGATGTTTTCTATGTTTTGCTTTGTGTTTGTGTAGTTTTTGTTGTTGTTGTTATTTGGGGGGGATGGGGAGATGTGTGGGATTAGGGTCTATGATGTGAAACTCACAAAGAATCAATAAAAAGTTTTTTAAAAGGATATTCTTGGGATGCCTTTCAAAACTAAACCTTTCTTATTTTAATGTGGTATGAGCCTTTCTGGTAAAGTCTGTGACATTATGAGCTGGACTTCTGACTATGAAATATTAGAGTGCACAGTATTACACTAAATACTTGAAAAGCACTGACAAGCTTTCCCAGGGGAGGAGAGGTTGGGCCTCTGGCCGATGTAGTAGTCTGGCTTACTGAGTCTCCAGCGTACCTCTCATTGCAACATCTCACCTATCTTGTATCGTAGACACGGGTAAGCTATGCTTGACACCAACCAATCTTGCTACTAAACTGGATATAAATTAGAATTCTCCCAGTTGGGGTATCTGTCAGGTGGGACTAGAACAGGGGTTTACATTCTCTCCCTCTTTTAGCTTTTTTGAGATAGGGTTCCACTACAAAGTTCATGCTGGTCTCAAATGTGCAATCCTCTTGTCCTAGTCCCTAGAGCTAGGCATTGCAGGCTCTCACCACCTTGCTGCTCTCTGCTTCTTTATGCCCAAGTATTGTTTTATGGGGACTGCAACAGTGATCTGTACTGATCTGCACAATGAGCTAACCACTGATTTCTAACATGAAATTCCCTTCTGGGGATAGGCAGGCTTCTGTTTACAGCTGATGCAGATGCAAAACACACACCTCTCATTCCAAAGGGGTTAATAGATCATTTGTTGTGGGGCTGGAGAGATGGCTCAGTGGCTAAAGCTATCCCACATAAGGCTGACAACCACAAGTTCAAATCCTGAGAATTCATATAAACAAGGTATAGTACCTCAGGCTTGTAGTTTAAGAGATGGAGAGATGGAAGGAAGAGACAAGAGACTCCTGAGACTTGTGGCTAGCTAGCCTGGAATCCACAGTATCGAACAAGATATTCTTACTTCAAACAAGAGGGAAGGTAAGAACCTATAATCAATTTGCCCTTTGACCTATGTTGTGGTATGGCAAGCTGCACACCTGAACAAATGCACATGTACGCTTGCACATGCATTTATACCCATACATCATTATACATATAGAAACGCACACAAAAAGAGGTAATTTATTCTGAAGCCAAATACCAGTGATGGTGACAGGAGAACATGGATCTGGGTTACCCCAAACACTAGGTTTCAGCATGGCAATAGTTTGATGAAGAGCTTACAGTAATAGAATAATGGGCATTCTTGATCCCGATTTCTGCTACTGGCCTCAGATACTATCTGATGACATTCTCGGCCTTTGAGTTGGTAGAAGCTAGGGGTATGTTTAAACATTCCTAATAGATTTACCTAATAGTCACAGGGTGTTATGTCACACACAGAGGTGAGCAATAAATAATTATCTAGACAGCCAAAGACAACCCAAGATAAATTTGGCTCCCAACCTATAAGATTCTAGCTCTCAACAGTCAGTTAGTTGGCCTTGTAGAATGTTCAACACATGTGTAGCTTTTCTTTTCTGGGAACTTTCTTTCACACTGTTATAGTACTGAGTATCTACAAATAGGGCGCTAATTAGCAAACTATGAATGCAACACACTGGCTGAGTGAGAGTCAAACTATAGCTGGCAAGGAAACATGTGTCTAACAAGTCTTCTGCTCCATAGAGTTTAACTAGGAACTGTACACAGCCTAGGTGAGCTGGCCTGAGTCCTGGGTGAGGAGCTCCTGGTAGTGTTTGGGGTCTAAGGAATCCCCAAACCATGGGTAGCTCACAATGCTTTGAGATCTGGATTGTTTTTTTCTTGGAGACCCTGTAGTTGCACAGAGTCTTAAAAGGTGAATATACTGTATAACAGACTTATGGCCAGTGGTGGCTGAGTCAACATCAATTAGGTCTGTGGTGTTCTCGGATAAACCTTTTAACTTGTTGACTGTGTTTTCAATATGTGTGCATAGCTCATTGCTTTTGAATACATTGGTGGTGCTGTAATGTGTTCTGGACAATCAATGAAACCTACAATTCAAAATTTGAATACTGTCTTTGCAGAAAATCTTAGCTAATGTTTTTATGGTATCCAAAGAGGTTACACTGTATTTTTAAAAAAGGCCCATGATCCCAAATTAAATATCTGTAAAAGAGTAACTGGTTTGGAGGAGACAAAAGCCTAACCACTATTCCGTTAGATTCTTTAAAAGTCATAGTTATATGCCAACAGGTCACTGGTTAGAAGGTGATACTGTGCAGAATCCTACAGATTGCAGCTGCTGTGGGCCTATAATAATCTGGTTGGTAAAGGGATATACCTTCTTTAAGGTTTGGCCTTCCTGCTATTTTGAATTTCTGCACAACAGGCCAATAGCCACAGATTTCTCTGGTGTATACTATCTCTTATTCAACTGAATTTATTACTGCCGTTGAAATCACGAAGAAACAAGAGCTGTGCCACTGAGGCAACTGACAGGATTATTTGTTGGGTTGATCTTTTTGTGCAGTGTATAAAGGTTGTCTTTGTATTATTTAAATGTTGATTTCTGTGCAGCAGAGAACAGAGTGCTGGCCAGGCTTTGGTATTGTTATTTTATTGATCATTACTTGCCTGAGTATTTCATAAATATATACCTCCATCACCTTCTGATTGGCTTAATAAAGAACTGACAACCAATAGCTGAGCAGGAGAGGAAAGGTGGGACTTCCAGGTAGAGATAGGGACTCTGGGGAAGAATCAAGCACAGAGATTTTGCCAGTGTGGCATGGAGATGCCAGGACTGAATGAGAGGTACAGGCCACAAGGCAGACACGGACTAGAATTACTCGGGTTAGAGTTAGCTGGGAGGCAGCCAACTAAGGCCTAAGCTATAATAAATGATAATATCTCTGTGTCATTACTCAGGAGCTGGCAGGTCAGAGACAGTATGGCAATGTTTATCACTCTAAACTAATTAGAGCACAAAATGTTAATTTCTGCCATTTTTCTTACTGTTCTTTATTATTAATTAATTAACTAGTTAATTAATTAATATATCTATTTATTTTTGGTTTTCAAGACAGAGTTTCTCTGTGTAGCCCTAGCTGTACCAGAACTTGCTCTGTAGACCAGGCTGGTCTCAAATTCAGAGATCTGCCTGCCTCTGTCTCCCGAATAGTGAGATTAAAAGTGTGTACCACCATAGCTGGGCAATTTTTAACTCTTTAAAAAAAGTAAGTTTTTTATACATTTAAAAAGTTTTGCTACTTTACAGAATTGTACAGATTCCTTATGTTTATTTGGCTTGGTTTTCCCCAGCCTCATGAGTTAAACCCCTGAATTCTGGAAATGTACAAGACTACAAATTGTCTTATGAGTATTGCTTTGGCTGCATTTCATGAATTCTGAAGGGTAGTTCACCTCACAGTTTTGTGACTACCAAACTGATTTCTTCTTTAGCCCATGACTTAGTAGTTTAGTATTGTAAGGGATGTGCGTCATGGGTGATTCTTCTCTATGAGTCTTTCAGACCTGTAATTCTAACACTAACTGTTTTGATCAATATCAACCCGTATTCCTTTACCATCTCCACCCCTGCTGGATTTAGTCACTAGGAAAACCAACAGAGCAGTAGCTGACTGTATTCCTCTACCTAAACCCACAACTCCTATAGTTATTTTCTTCTCTTTTAACTTGAACTTTGACTATATTCCAAAAATACTTTCTTCCCTTAGCCTTTAGGTCTTTGGAATACCATAACTTCCTGTCAAAGAAAGCCAATAACCAATTCTTTGAACAGTCTATCTGAAAAGCTGGAAATCTATAGAATATAAAGAAGCCTGGTGGTGGTGGTGTACTGGGGAGGCAGAGGCAAGTGGATCTCTGTGAATTGGAGACAGCCTAGTTTACAGAGTGAGTTCCAAAACAGGCAGGCTACACAGAGAAACCCTGTCTCAAAAATAAATAAATAAATAAATAAATATTACAAACTATATTTAGGTGATCGAACTAAACCAATAACTTTGTCTATATGATAAGATGAAACTAATCTATGGAATATAAAAAGAAAAGGCATGAATAAACTGTACATAAGTTCTGTGTGGTCTAGTCTAATAAATGAGACAAAAACTAAGGAACTATTCCTAAAAACAAAAGCTGGCTGGTCATGGTGGTGCACGCCTTTCACTGCAGCACTCGGGAGGGAAGCAGAGACAGGCAGAGTAAGTCTGAAAGTCTAGGGCCAACCTAGGTCTATATGACAGCTTCTAGGTCAGCCAGGGGATCGCAGTGAGACCCTGTCTCAAAACAGACAGACAGACAGTTGGGTGTGGTGATGCACACACACAATTATGGCATGAGGCAGAGGCAGGACGAATACCACCAGTTCAAGTCAACCTGAGCTACATACTTAAACTCTGTCTCAAAATAACAGAGGGGAAAAAAGTGTTAACCTGGATATAGGACAATTAGCTAGAAAATTCTACCAAAACCTGCTGAATGCTTAAAATGTGGCAGGTCTAAGAAACTGTTATAGACAATCACTTAATATCCACCATTACTCTCCAAAGTAGATTTTATTATTTCAATAAACTATCGAGAAACTCGAAGCTGAGATAAGTGACTTGCTCAAAGTCAAATTAGCTAATAAATAGCTGAAATAGGACTTCCGGCTTCAGAATCTATTCTTTTCTATTATAATACCTCTCAAAAGAAAAAAAAATCAAAGCATAAAATTATCACTATAAAACAAACAGACTGGGGGCTGGAGCGATGGCTCAGCGGATAAGAGCACTGACTGCTCTTCTCAAGGTCCTGAGTTCAAATCCCAGCAACCACATGGTGGCTCACAACCATCTTTAATAATATCTGATGCCCTCTTCTGGTGTGTCTGAAGACAGCTACAGTGTACTTAAATATAATAATAAATAAATCTTTAAACAAACAAACAAAAACCCAAACAGACTGTTAGAAGATATTTGTTGAGATCTGGTCTTTTGCTATATACTGTAATGCTAATACTGGCCCCCAAGCTCTAGTTACCTCAGGGATGAGAGAATCCTCATGTACACCAAGTTATGGTATGTGACCTTGCTCCTTAATTTAAACTATTGGTTAGATAAAGATGCCAACAGCCTATAGCTGGGCAGAAGAGATGTAGCTGAGGTTTTGGTTCAAGCTTGGGGTCTGAGGAGGAGAGGAGAGAAGAGAGAGAATGTGGAGAGAGAAGACTCTATGGGATAAGGGCTCATGAGAACTGGTCATAAAGGCTGGTCAGTCAGAGTAAGAGCAGCCCAGACAAAACATGACCAGTCACATCTCAGGGTCATTGGTAGGGAAGTAGATATAATAGCATAGAAGATAGATATCTAGTGCCTTAAAGCTTATTATAAATGTAAATGTTTTGTGTTTTTTATCTGGAACTTAATGATCCATACCCCCAGTTGAGATGAAATATTTACCACAAAACATATTCACTTTCTTTTGGCCAACTTAGCTCTAGTTTCAAGGAAGAGGTAATTCTTAATTTTTAAAATCAGTTTTAGGACATGAAAAGAGATCGAAGGCTGACTGCTTAGAGAAGGCGATCAGACGCTGGCAATAGAAAATATATGCAATATGTACAAAGATCTTGATTAAATATGAAGCAACAAAAACATAAAGCAGGAAATAAGTGTTTTGGATTAGAAGATTCCATATCATAAAGATGTCAGATTTCCCAAAACTAATCTACAGATTTAATGTAATCTCAAACAAAATTTCACTAGGTTTGTTAAAAGCTGAAATTCTCAAGCTCATCATTTTAGAAGTCATATGGAACAGTGACTCAAAAACAGCCGAAGGCATAATAAGGAAAATCCTATGACACAGGGAAAAACGAAGCAAAACCTTGCCCAGTGGTGATAGCACATGACTGTCATCCGCTCTGGAGACCGAGGCAGGAAGATCGAAAGCCTGGAGTACATACTGATACTCTGCCTTCAGAGGGAAAGGGGTGGGTGGGGTAGGGGAGGTAGTGGTGCCAGCATTCAGGAGGCAAGGATACCACCTCTGTGAGTCTGAATTAGACTGGTCTACATAGTGAGTTCCAGGCCAGCCAGGACTACATAGTGAGGCCTGTCTCAATAAAACAAAATGGTATTTGATTTATAACAAAGACAACATATTTTAGTGGGGGAAATGATGATACCAGGCCAACCAGATATGCATATTGGGGAAAAAAAATAACAGATCAATTGCAAAGGGCCAAAGCTTTTAAAGAAAACATCTTTGTGATTTTAGGGTTATACAAGTATTTCCTTGGAGCATTATCCATACAAGAAAAAAAGATCAAGTGGATTTGAATGAATTTAGGAGATTGTGTTCTTTGCAATAAACCGTTAAGAATGCAGACGCTGCCACTGAGATGGCTCAGTGGGCAATGGTACTTGCTGCCACATCTGAGGGTCTGCATTTGACTGTAGGGCCTACATGGTGGAAGTAGAGAATCAACACTTGTAAACTGTCTTCTGACTTCCATGTGTGCACATGTGTGTATACATGTATGTATATACATATATATACATACACACACATACACATATATAATAACAAAGAAAGGTTATCAATAACACTATTTACAACAATTTCAAAGCACAAACTACCTAATGTACATGTCCCTCAGAAGACCTGGCTAAAAAGAGCCATATAGTCACATGGAATACTGTATCAAACTAAAATGCATTAGGTAATCATATAAATGTATGTCACAAAGCAGCAAGGAAAAAAAGAAAAAGAAAAAGAAAGCTAGACAGAGAAAGAACATGTAAGTGGAGCCTCACAGTGTACAGACAGTAAGAGCAGATGAAACTAATCTAGGTTAGTCATTACAGGTCTGAGTGGTGGTTATCCTTGGGGTGGGGACCAGAAACTGACAAAGAGCAGGAAGGAGGCAGGCGTTAGTGATGTTCCACTTATCATCTGCACACCCTTCTATGTGTACACTCTTAGTATGTGTACATGCCTTATGGATACTCTCTTGTGTGTGTGAGACAATGATCAAAAAGTTAAGCAGAGAGCTGGAAAGTAAGTCTACACATATGATAATGACAAAGTAGTAGATGAATAATTCATGCAGAGGCTAACGAGACGTTAAGAGCATTGGCTGCTCTTCCAGGGGACCAGGGTTCAGTCACCAGTACCCACATGTTGGCTCACAACTGTTTGTAACTGTTATACGGTGTGTGTGTGTGTGTGTGTGTGTCTCACACCCTCTTCTAGTCTCCAAGAGCACCAAGCACACATGTGGTGCATAGACATCCATGCAGGCAAAATATCCATGCACATAAAATAATAAAACATAAATGCACTGGTGAATAGAAAACAGAAGGAGAATTCATGTAAATCAATTTTTAAGAAGCTAGGCTGAGGGTGTAGAATAATTATTAAGCATGGGAAAGCCTTGAGTTCAATCCCTAGCACCAAAATTGTAAATAAATAAATACATTTTTAAATGGTTAATAAATCTATAAATGTAAAGCTAAGCAATATAATGTTATTGTGTGACATGATGGGATACACCTTTAATCCCAGGTACTCAGGAGGCTAAGATGAGAGAGTTTGAAGTTCAAGACCAGCTTGGATTACATACTAAGACCCTTTCTATCTCCAAAAAGAAAAGAGGGTGGTAGTGTGGCAACAAGATTAATGACAAATTTAAATTTACATAAAAATAGATTCAAAGCTCTGTAGTATTTCTTTCATACTAAAAAAAAAAAAAAAAAAAAAAAAAAAAAAAAAAAACCCAAAACCCATGCAAACATAATCATACATTTGAACAGAAAAACCTTCCAAGATTTTTTATTTTTTTATTTTTTGCTTTATCTTTTGTAACAAAATGTTTTGAGACCGGGTCTCTCATATATCACCCTAGTCTTCGACTCACTAAGCATCTGATAACTTTGAAGTTCTTATGATGCTCCTAAGACCACCTTCTGAATGCTGGAATTGAAGGCATGTGTATAGCATCCTATCAGGTTTATGTGGTGCTGCCTACTGAACCGAGGGACTTGTGCACTCAAGCCAAGCACTCTACCAATTGAACTACATCCCCAGACCAATAAAACTCTGCAAACCAAAACCACACTTATTATGTCCAGAAACCAAAGAAAGCAGGGTAAAAAATAAAAAATTCAACCACCTACTTTTTTCTCCTCTTTATCTCCCATATTCAATCTGTAGCCATTCCCTCAATTTCATATTAGAGATGAATATCCAAGTCCATATTAGTTTTTCTGATTTTCAAAATGTATGCCTTTGTCCTCTCCATTCAAGTCCTCATACCTAGACCCTTCAGTATAGCAAAGCAGTCATATTTCCCACCTCAATACTGTAGCTATATTAAGTCATTTTGCATGGCAACCCTCCATACTCCAGCCCCTAAAACTGCAGGTTCAATATTGTCACCCCACCCCGATCTCTTTGGCATACATAAAATCCTTTTCCCGGAGTACATTTTCTCCCACCTATCTTTCTAATTTCATTGAGAGTTGAAGATTAACCTAGGGTATCATTTACTGGGTGTAGCTTTTTAAAGTGCTAAGGACGGACAACGGTTCCAAATTAAGCTTCTATGGGCAGTTTTTAGGTATCTCAACACTTCACATTCTGTACCGTATCTCACTCTCTCATTGTACACCACGGGGGATTTCTTTTCTTTCTCTTGTGTGAATTTCCTAAAATCTAGTTGGCCGAAGGGAACGGAAGGCATACACATTCAATACGTACACATACACATTCCAGGGTGTGGGTATTGACCTGTCTGATGGGGAAAAACTGGCATTAAAACCACCAGACTTTATTCTTTAAATTCAAGATGGCAGAGACATCTTAAAATAGTCCAACACAAAAGCATTCACATCCAGACCAGAGCTTCCATTTAGAACTGGCTACACTTTGCGCAATAGCAAGGACAAAAGAATGGAACCTAGGTGCCGAGAAGCCCGAGCTCTCACCATTGACCACAGGTCTCACTTACAGACCTTAAACCCCTCACAGAAAGGCACCTGCTGCCTGCCTGCATTCCAAAAGCCACACCTTGATGATGATTATGATGATGATCACCGGAGGCACTTACGGATAACAGACTCGCAAAAATCAAAGATAAAAAGGGAGGAGGTTAAGTAGTATAGAGAGAGTATCCAGCACGTTTCGGCCCCGCCCCAACGAGGCGCAGACCAGGGCGGTGCAGCCATAGGGTAAAAGATTGATCAAGGCTCCCGCCCAGGGCTGGTCAATTGCGCCGGGTCTGGGAATTCTGGGCGAGCTAGGGGCAGAGGCCAGCCACAGCAGGATCCCCTGGGCTATACCTGTCAGGCGGCTGCAGAGAGTAGGCCCCGAAACAGCGGAGGATTGGGGACCCAGGCCCGCAGGCGCCCGTCACCCTATCCCTCCCCTCTGAATCGCTTTGCCTCCTAGCTCTTCCTGTAGTCCTTCTGAAACAAAGGCGGTCCACACTCCCCGCCATTTTCTCCTCACCTCAAAAACCACCTCTTCGTCAAACTCCGGTGTCATCCTTCTCCGCCATACCACCCGCCTCAGCACGATGGGAAATGAAGGCAGGAGGGCGGGCAGCACCCAGGCTTCGGCTCCTGCCCACCTCGGGGGCACTGAAAACTACAACTCCCGGCATGCCTCGCGACCCACGCCCCTTCCCGACCTGCTTATTGGAGAAGAGGGTGAGCGTGTAGGCTGGAGGGGCGGGAGCGGGCGGGCGTTCCAGAGCTCCTATTGGAGAGAGCTTTGGCTTTTGTCTACCTTTTACACCCCTTGACTAACAGGGGGCGCCTGGAGCGCGGATTTTTTTCTCTTGAGTCGAGGAGGGGCGCGTGTCCGCGAAGGCGCTGCGAACTCCTCTCGTGCGCGCGCCTGGCGGTCGTCCGGGAGCGCGGCGGAGCGGCGCTCGTGCCCGTCCCCCAGTCGCTGGCCGCTAGCGCCCGGGTCCGCCGGAGAGTCGCGGTAGCCGGCGTCCGTCCTTTGTGAGGCGCTCAAGCGGTTCGGCTGCGGTGCGGGACGGAATGTGGGCGCCGCGGGGACTTTTGTCTCCTGCTCAAACTCTGTGGAGTGTGGACTGAACGGGAGCCATGGACTGAGGGCGTGAGCTGCGCGGGGCAGTCATGACTTCTGCCGCCGGTAAGTGACCGCGCTCGGGCTGGGGAGTCGCGGCGGGCGCCGGCGGGCTCGGGCTCCTGCTGCTGTCCCCGCGGGTGGCCGGTGCGGGACTGGCGCCGGTCGCCCGCGCCTGCCTTGGGGTCTCCGAGATGTCCCCGGACCCTTGAGCCCAGGTGATGGGACGGCGTCGCGGGGCTTGCTCCGGTTCCGTGACTTAGGAGCTGTCGCCTGTGTGCGGTGTGGGAAGAAGCGTGGAGTCCGGTGCGGAGGAGTCAGTTATTCTAAGCTCGGACAGTTTTCTGTCGAGTTGAAGTAACTCCACCACTAGCCCGCGTTGCTTTAAAACCTGGTATTTATTGACTGAAACTCTTCGCGCTAGGAAGGAGGGTTAGACAGAGCTGTTTGCACCCTGGTGTTTTGAGCCCTGTTACCTGAGTGTGGACTATTGGCAAAACAGAACAAAACCCAGCAAGCCCCCTCCTCTACACCTACCCCTTCCTGCTTTTTGCTCATCTTCACCTTTTCCTTCCCTCCTTCCTTCCTTCCTTCCTTCCTTCCTTCCTTCCTTC
>NW_022196910.1:21625260-21636884 GCF_008632895.1 Mastomys coucha
CGCAATTAGTACCTGGGTTGTGTAAACAAAGCCCTATTTTCAGTCTGTCTCCTTTCCACTCACCCAAATGACAAAGCCTCGCCTTACCTTTGTGTGAATGTAAGCTTTTAGGCTCATTGTGTTGCGACTTTCTAAAGGAACAATTTTTATCTTCCAAATTTAAATGTCCAAGGGACAGTCTCTTTATAAGAACACAATACACTTTCAAAACTAGAATTTAATAAGGTACTAATATTTTAAAAGCATCTTTATCCACATCTGAAGAAACTTTGATGAGAGATGTTATAGTAAGAGAGCTTAAAGTTTCATTTCAGTTAGGTCTAGAATTGGCACTTAAGTATCAAATTGATTTTTCTTTGCTTTCTTTGGCATTTGTTTAACATTCCTGCGACTTGAAAACTGTCAGAAGAACACACACACACTAAATGTTCTGATTTGTATTCCTAAAGCCTTGAAGGTAGTGTGACTGCTAGGCACTGCTAGGCAAAATCCAGATTACATCAAACAGGCAAGAAATTAGTAGCAATAAGAAAGCAAGAGGTTGGTGTAGTTCTTTTCTCTTTGAAGTTATGTGTATTTATTCACGTGATCATCGTGCACTTAGTTATTTACAAACGTTCCTCTCAGTTTTGGGATGTGTTCCATTTGGATCATTTTCAGCCCAAATTTCTGTACCCTCACCATCATTCAGCTTTTTTAAATGACTGAACTAATATAATTTAAAATAAAACTTAATAATTAAAATCTCTAGGGTTCAGTCTGGAAGTTTACGATGTTTTCTTCGAATTAATCCAGAACAAGGCTAGCTATTTTTATAGTTATCAACTTTACAATTAAGGAAATCCACAGCATTTTTGTGGTATTTAAAAGAGAGACACTTCCTGTGTCTAGCTGAGTTAGTTGATTTTTTTTTTTTTTTTGTAAGAATGGCTTGCTGAGAATCATTAACTACTTTTTTTGCTCATTGGATTGATATTTATTTTAAGTTTTTCTTACATGGGGGGGTATGGTAGAAGGCTAAGGTTTTTCTTTCCTGCTTGTTTTGATAAAGTTATATATACATTGTCCGTGCAAGCCATGTGTGTGTGGGGTCGTAATAATGAAATGTATTAACGCTTTGGGGAAAGTTACTAATGGAGCAGAGTGTTAGTTTTAGCCTGGTCCAGTGTAGTGGGAAGGTCGGCCTACTTTTAAGATTAGGGGGCTGCTGTACATTAAGTGGTATGTGTCCTGAAGAAGAGCTTGCTTTGGTTTTGTTTGTTTTGGGGGGTGTTGTTTTTTTGTTTTTGTTTTGTTTTATTTTTTTGAGACAGGGTTTCTCTGTGTAGCCCTGGCTGTCCTAGAACTCACTCTGTAGACCAGGCTGGCCTCGAACTCAGAAATCCGCCTGCCTCTGCCTCCCAAGTGTTGGGATCAAAGGCATGCGCCACCACTGCCCGGCTGGCCTGTTTGTTTGTTTTTTAGGCAGCTCTTGACGAGTGAGCTCATAGAAGAGATTTTTGGAAGTATCCTAAGTAGTACACGAATAAAAGAGATAATTAAAAGTGTCTTTTCATCGTAATGTGTATATACATTTCACTGTTTCATTCATGCCTGTGCGCTTTTGCTCTGGGCCTGGTGGAATAGCCTAGAGAGTGAGTGTACTGGTGAGCCATGGCCACCTGTGTGTAACAGATGACATGTCTGTTTATAACAGTAAAACGGCACTGGTCCTTTCTACCTTCGCTTTCCCCTGCAGCCAGACAGCTGTGTAAATAAAAGATTTGCTCTAAGGAAGCATTTGGGTCTGATTGTTAATATCAATGTCAAGATCCAGAGGTGCAGCATTCATTTCCAAACACGGTACTGATGTCAAGTTTTGAACATTGGAGCAGATCATATTATAATGTCTTATTGGTGTTGTTTTGAGCCACGCTCCTTTTAAAGTAGAGCATTACAAATAATGAGGGCCAGTGAGATGGCTCAGTGGTTAGGCTCTTCCTGTCAAAGCCTGCTGACCTGAGTTCGGTCACTGGGACCCACATGATGAAAGGAGAGAATCAAGTCTTACATGTTGTCATCTAACATATGTATGTTATGGAATACACACCTATCCGCACCCCCCCCCACACACACACATACATACTATATAATTTAAAAAATAGTGATGAAGCTGGCATAGTATTTATTCATACCCTGTAGTCCCAGAACTAGAGAGGGTGAGTCACGAAGTTCAGGGATATCCAGGGCTACATTGCAAAGCCTGTCTCCGAAAACTAAAAATAAAGACCTAAGAGTAAGGAAAGGTTTCGTATATTGCTGTACCAGTGACTCGGCACTCACTTGTTCCTATTAGTCATTAAGGGATTACACAATGACCCTATTGAAGTTCATCCTGCTCCCTTTTCCAAACATCGTTTTTTTAAAGAGATTTATTTGTAAAATATGTATGTATATTTGTGTGTAGTGGTTAGAGGTTTGTGCATGTGTGAGCGCAGGTGCCAGCAGAGTTCAAAAAAGGTTGTTGGATACCCTAGAACTGGAGTTACAGTCAGTTGTAACCCTTCCCAACTTTCCCCAGCCCCCACTCCCTATTCTGGTCACATAGGTGCTGGGAACTAAACTGAGCTCTTCTATAGGAACAATATGTATTGCACTCTTAACCACTGAGTTATCTCTTCAGCCTTCAGAACACCATTTGATGTTAAATTGGATGTTGAAGTTAAAAATAAAAAGACTTTTCTGTCACCGAGGCGTTAAATGGTCTGTATGTGGCAGCTGTCTATCCTCAGGACCAGTTTTTCAACTGAGATACAGTAGTGAGTAAGACCATGAGTAAGCTTGACTCTGAGTTGTAGGATTGATTCATCCACTTGAGTACACAGGTAACTCACAATAGTAAGTCCAGGTTCACAGTTATTTAATGACTATGCATACATTAAAGGCTTTAGAACAGTGGTTCTTAAACAGAGGGTCACAGCCCCTTTGGGTTCACATATCTGATGCCCTGCACATCGGGTATTTACATTACAATTCATAACAGTAGCAAAGTTACAGTTAGGAAGTGGCAACAGAATAATGTTATGGTTGGGGGGTCACCACAACGTGAGGAACTGTATTAAAGGGTCGCAGTGTTCGGAAGGTTGAGAGCTACTGCTTTGGGTGCTGTGCTCTGTTTACTGGGGGTCAGCATTGGCTCAGACGCAGTCAACTTACTTTCTGTGATATTAGGAGAGAACAGGAATTTCTCTCTTAGAATCCGATTCAAAGGAAGGACTGGGATTGGTACTAGAGATTAATTATGGTTTAGGGAGGGTGAGACAGTAGGTTTGGGGGTGGGGTGGGCGGAAGGATTAAAATTGGTACTAGAGAATCATAAAATGCTTTAGGGAGGCTGGGTTGGAGGATTGAAAGTTTGAGGTCAGCCTTGGGATACATGGCAAAACAATAGCAGCAAAATAAATGGTAATAAAGAGTTTTCAAGGAAAAGCAAAGTGATTAAAAGACCCTGAACCTTCTGACTAGACTCAAAGATCAGAAAATAAAAGATTTCTCCCTCCCTCTCTCCCTTCCTTCTTTCCTTTGTTTGTTTTTCAAGACAGAGTTTCTCTGTGTAGCCTTGGCCATTCTGAAACTCACTCTGTAGACCAGGCTGACCTCAAACTCCACCTGCCTCTGCCTCCTGAGTGCTGCGATTAAAGGTATGAGCCGTTACTGCCTGCTAAAATGTCTATTCTTAAAAAGTAAATCTTTAAAAAATTGATATTATTATTAGTGTGTGTGTGTGTACATGGAGATTAGAGAAGAACTTGTTGGAGAGTTTCCCTCCTACCTTTACAAATGTTCTGGGAATTGAACTCAAGTTGCCAGGTTTGTGCGGCAAGTACCTTAACCTAATGAGCCATCTGGCTGGCCAGAGTTTCTTTTTAATGGTAAAATAGGACATCCCAGCCTCCTTTTGGGGGGTTGGAAGGAAAGCTCTTACTGTATAGGCCAGGCTAGCCTCAAACGCACAACAAATCCTCCTGTCTTAGAGTACCGACCAAGCACTGTGTGACAGGCATGCACCGCTAATGTCCAGCCATCTTAAATGATTTTAAGTGTATGTTTCAGAAATGTTAAGAACATTGTAGTAGCTGCTCTCCAGAACTCATTTCAGCTTGGGGGATAAAACCCTCATATTTTTAATTCTTTGAAAAATCCCAGAGGTAGGTTGTTTTAAGAATGACAGAAATGAAATCAGTGTGACAGTCTGTCGGTTTTTATTGCATAAGAAGGGAGCCGGGGACAAGTCCTCAGGCATTCATACTTTCCCTGAAGATTTGACTTGATGGATGGGGAATTTAATTTAATATACTATTTTTGCAAGCTTTATCACTAGGCTTCTGCCAAAAACCACAAGAACCAACCCTCAGGCTAACAACGTGTGTATTGGACAGCTAACTGAAAACTGCCTGCTTTGGGAATTTGTATTATTTTGGAAATTTGCTGCCTTCCTATCGATAAAGTTATACCTAGGAATTAAGTTTTATAAGGCGTCTGTTGTAAAATCTTGTCTGTGCATATAATACCAGAGTTTGAGAAATTTTTCTTTGCTTAGGAAAAGGAAGTAGAGTACCCTTCTTTTTTCTCTTTTTATTCAATTCTGTGTAATAGTTTTCCAAGTGTGATGACTAATTTCCCTTGTTGAAAATAAAATGAAATATTAAAGTCTTGGTGTGTGCAAGTAAATGAAGCAACATTGCCAAACAGTCCTGTGCAGCATATATTTTGAGATTGTTTTATAAAGAAGCTTTTTTGTTTGTTTGTTTGTTTTTTCGAGACATGGTTTTTTCTGTGTAGCCCTGGCTGTCCTGGAACTCACTCTGTACACCAGGCTGGCCTCGAACTCAGAAATCCGCCTGCCTCTGCCTCCCAAGTGCTGGGATTAAAGGCTGTGCCACCACCGCCCGTTTTTGTTTTTTGTTTTTTATTAAGTATTAGATCCTGTTGAAGAAGTATAAGATAATTTAAGAAGTATAAGATAAAATGTCTTTGAACTCAAGTCCCCTCTGGAGAGCAAGTTCTAAAGAAATTTAAGAGAAATATAGTCTCTGTATCATTTTTATATTTATTAGGGTCTTTAAAAAAAAAGACTTATTTTTGCTTTCTTTGTGTAGATGTGTGTCTGTTTGAATATATGTTCAGATGTGAGTTTGGGTGCCAATGGAGGCCAGAAGAGGGTATCATGCCCTTTTGAGCTGGAGTTACAAGTTGTGAACTTCTTGATGTGGGCCCCTCATGGTTGAACTGAAAGCACTCTTAGCCACGGGGCCGTCTCTCTAGCTCCCTTATTAGGGTCCAAGTTATCAAGTTCATATAGACTAAGAGCCAGCCTACACAAATACAACATTGTATATACTAGGCTTGTGATGAGGAAGAGTAGCTACACCAGAACTGGTGGGCATCCTTTAATGCGGGGCTAGATGATACAGGCCGTAATTCCAGCACCCAGAACACTAAAGCAGAAGGCTGTGAGGATGAGACCAGCCTGGCTTACATAATGAGACCCTTGCCCCGAGAAAAGAAACCCACAAACAAGTAGTACTTGCTGGTGATGGATAAAGGACATAATTTATCGCCCATGGGAAATGAAGTACAAATGTACAGATTATATCTTCAGATACTTTCCAATCATTTGATCCTGGGCCAGGCCTGGGCATGTGATAAAATAAAGCTCTATAAAGAAATATGAAATTCCCAGTTGATCCTGGGACAGAAAAAATAACAACCTTATTATGAACCTCAGTTAACAAAGAATTTATACCAGGCAGTGGTAGCGGACGCCTTTAATCCCAGCTCTTGGGAGGCAGAGGCAGGTGGATTTCTGAGTTCGAGGCCAGCCTGGTCTGCAGAGTGAGTTCCAGGACAGCCAGGGCTACACAGAGAGACCCTGTCTCGAAAAAACAAAACAAAACAAACAAAAAAAATTTACTTTCCAGTTTTTTAGGGGGAAGGAGGGTTAGGTAGAAAATGAATGATCTCCACAGTGATTTTCCAGAATGTTTTGGGGGTTCTATCAAGTAGACACTCTTGTTTGTATCACAGAATAGTGGCTGCTTATTTATGTGAGAAATTTGAGACTTGCATACTGTAGGCAACTCTTAATACCCAGTGGATGAGCTGAAGATACTATATAGACTTGCTAAATAAAAGCCAGTGATTTAACTAATGTCAAAGTTAGAGGATAATTAGTAATAGATTAACTAAGAAGTGTACAGTGTATGCAAAGCTATTAAACTAGAACTTAAGGACAATTTCAGGAATTTTTAAGAATAGTGTTGACTGTATAAGATAATATAACCTGTGTAGTAAAAAGTAAAATGTAGAAAATGTTATTCAGTGAGCATGGTGTTGCATGCCTGTAATCACAGCCTAAGAAAGGCTGTGAGTTCAAGACCAGCCTGAGCTACATTGTACATGCCAAGCCAGCACCAGGGTTGCATAGCAAGACCTTGTCACAGAAAACAATAAAAACAGGAAGATGTTTTGTATCTTTATTTCCTCTTGTGTTTTGTCTACATCATCATCTAATTATTACATTTTTCTTTTCTAGAGCTTAAGAAGCCACCATTGGCTCCCAAACCAAAGTTAGTGGGAACCAATAGTAAGCCACCTCCCCCTCCTATTGCACCTAAACCGGACATTGGAAATGCTAGTGTTCCACGGTCAACAAAGAAGACCAAACCTGCAATTGCGCCAAAACCGAAAGTCCTGACAAACTCAGTTGTTCAAGACATCAAGCATTCACCGTCCAAGAAGCTCACTTTGAACCTGAAGGAACAGGAGTCAGAATTACCCGAGAGCTCTGGCAAGTTTAATTGCAAAGATGTCAGGGATCTACACGGTGATTATATTTTACCAACGTGTTCCTGCAATTCTGGGTGTATTCATGAGCCTAGGACTCGAGAAAATCTGTGTGCAGAGCAGCTTGTTTTAGAGCCTCTGGAAATGAAAGAAAATTTAGAGAATAGTAAAAATGGTGAGTCCTCAAAGAGGGGGAGTAGATGGGACTCAAGCAGTGAAAAGTGCTGGAGCCAGAGTGGAGTTGTTTTAAAGGCAAGCATCTTAGAAGAGAAGCTCAAAGAGGTTCTAACACAGCAGCGATCACCCTGTGGTTCCCCAAGGAAGCACAGAGCTCCAAAAAACCCAGAAATGAATGGTGACCATAGTTGCACCAGGCAGATCAGAATTGAATTTGCAGATAAGCCTTCTTCCCTGTCCAGCTTTGAAAAAGTTCCCACTCATCACAGCTGCCACCCACAACTTCCTAGGGACGAATCTCAGACTCTCGAGACTTGTCAAGATGGCGGTGTAGAGAGTTATGGTCACATACATTCATGTGAACTGGAGAACAAAAGAGTGGGTTCAGATGGACCAGGTCAGAAGGCAGAGGTCAAAGGTCTTGGTCCTTTAGAAATCCACTTACTACCGTTTACCTCAAAATTTCCAACTCCCAAGCCCAGAAAGACACACGCTGCTCGACTACGTCGCCAGAAGCATGTAGAGACTTCCAGTGAAAGCCCTGAAGAGCCAGGGAACTCAAACAATGGCTCTTCTTGTCTCCTTGAGGATAGTTTGAAAAACAATAAAGTCAGTGTTCTTCATCAGAATGCTTTGTATAACCAGGGACAAGCGGATGAGGTGAGGCCAGCAAACCAGAGGGCACCGAAGACGACGGGGGATTCCAACAGTGACAGACAGGACTCAGTCAGCTCACAGAAAACTGTGCAGCAGGAAACGTCTGCACCTTCTTTAGATACAGATTCTAGTTTGACTTCTGACAACAATAGTTCTGGCGTGTTACCTGCTGTGGGCAGAGAGACTACTTTTACACAATGCAGTACTCAGCCTTTGAGCTTGCCTAAGCAAGTCAAATTAGCCTGCACTGACCAGCCGCCAACTGCCTGTAACTCGGAAGTGTCACTTCCTCCAATCCAAAAGGAATCTTCCTCCTCCAGAGTTGTTCCCAAAAAACCTCAAAGACACAGCTTGCCTGCCGCAGGGGTGCTTAAAAAGGCTGCTTCGGAGGAGCTTGTAGAAAAGAACTCTTCAGGTAAGGAAATAAATGCAGAGAAAGGTCTGCACAGAAACCACCTTCAACATCTGGGGCCCTCAAACCATGGCACATCACCATCATCCTTTGACACGCCCAACCCAACTTCAGAGAAGCCAGTGTGGAAGTTACCTCATCCTATTATACCTTTTTCAGGGAGCCCAGAGGCCTTGAAACGTGTCACTTTATCCTTAAGTAATGAGCCTTCCCTTTCCCTAACCAAGCCAAGAGCAAAATCACTGTCTGCCGTGGATATGGACAGGTGCAACAAGCCTTGCAAAGACCCTCCGAAGAAAACTTCTTTCAAAAAGTTGATTAATGTGAAACTGTCCATTGGTTTCATAAAGAGCGACTTTCAGAAATTGAGGTCGAAAAGCTGCCAACACGGAGAGGTCTCTACGGGACATCCGCTCGGTAGAGAGCCAGCCGCAGGAGAAGAGAAGAGAAGTAAACCCATGAAGGCACATTCTGCAGAAAACTGCAGCCTGGAATCTCAAAAGGTGAAATCTTGGGGCCAGAGCAGTGCAGCTAATGGTCAGAGGGCCGAGTCTTTGGATGACCGGATGTTCTCCAGGCACGCATCCTATCAGGGCTCTGGTACAAGTGACTGCGGGCCAGAGTATGAAAATGTCCGCCATTATGAGGAGATACCAGAGTATGAGAATTTGCCCTTTGTCATGGCTGGAGGGAACACTCCGGAGTTGGGATGGCAGAATTCCAGCAGTGTGGAGGACACTGATGCAAGTCTGTATGAAGTAGAAGAGCCCTACAACGCTCCAGATGGCCAGCTGCAACTTGATCCTAGACATCAGCCTTGCAGGTAATACGTGGGTGTCAGCTAGACTTGCACTTTGGCATGCATCGTTGTAATTAGCCGTCCACAGCTCTGCGATACAGGATGGGCATCGAGGAAAATCACTTACTGAGGAACCCATTGAGAAGGTAGATGAAAGCAGTTCTGTGTTCAGGTTCCCTTTGTCAGACAATAGGAACAGGTATTTGCATTGCAAGCTCGTAATACTTCAGCAGTCAGTTCAAAGAGTTTAAATAGCAAGGTAGCTACTGCAAAGATGGCCTCCACAAGGTCCCAGCCACCCCTCCGGCTTCCCAATCCCCATGGTCCAACATGGAAACTTAGGCAGGACGTTGGTTAATTCCATGAGGTTTGTGAAATTATGAAATCCATGTGTTTACATAAGGCGCCATCATTGGAATACTCTAGATCCTCAGCTCTTGCCACTCTTCAAGCATGATTTTGCTCGCTGACCTCAGGTAAAATAACAAGGAAATTCAGGAAACAGTTGTCTTCCTCTCTTTGTGTACATACTATGTATGCATCAGCCTCTCTTACTGAGATCTTACTCACCTTCAGTGACTCAGCGTATCAGTCTCTGGCTTCATGAAGCGTCTATGGCTACCTAGCAGGAAGTGTTCCTTCTTGCTCTGAACCCCGTTATCCAGTGCTGCCCTTGCATCTTTTAGCTCGGTCTGACTTATGGCATGTTGTTATGGGTGCCTCTGATGCTTAGTGTTTGTTTGTTTAAAGTATTTATGTGTCTTTGACCATGTCTTTAATGTACATAATGTGTTTTTGTCATTTTCAACCCCGTCATCCTCCTGCATCTCTGTCTCCTCCCACTGACCCCTTTCTCCTTCCCAGTAAGTTCACCCCTCCCTATTCTCATGCCCTTTTTGTTTGTGGTGACTTCGTTTTCATGTGCCCAACTAAATGTAATTATGGTTGCTTGCATGGGTGTGAGCCAATGGGGAGTTATTTTCTGGAGCACTGTCACTGTGACAGTGGCTGCATTACTGAACAAAGTGATCCAGTTTTAAGTGTTCTGAGAGTTCCGGTTTTCTCTCTTCATTCTATGTAAGGCCAGACAAGGAATCTACTAGGTGTGGAGTGGGCACAGGAAAAAAGGGATGAGAAGGAGGCAGAGGAAATAAGCACTGGACCCCACTCCCTACCCCCAGGCTGCAGAGCTGGCCTTTGCAGAGTTTCCCTTGTATTGTGTCATCTTCAGATTATCCAAGTACTCAAGCCTTCAAATGTGACTTATAGAAATACTAACATACCTACCACATAGTGGGACTCCAAAGAGGAGGTGCGAATTAGTGGGTGAGTTTAATAAATAAAATTGTCAAGTGTACTAGCTGGTTTTGTGTGTCAACCTGACACAAGCTGGAGTTATCACAGAGAAAGGGCCCTCCCTTGAGGAAATGCCTCCAGCTGTAAGGCATTTTCTCAATCAGTGATCAAGGGTGGGAGGGCCCAGCCCATTGTGGGTGGTGCCATCCCTGGGCTGGTGGTCCTGGGTTCTTTAAGAAAGCAAGCTGAGCAAGCTGCCAGGGGAAGCAATCCAGTAAGCAGCACCCCTCCGTGGCCTCTGCATCAGCTCCTACCTCCAAGTTGCTGCCCTGTGTGAGTTCCTGCCCTGACTCCCTTTGGTGATGAACAGTAGTGTGGAAGTGTAAGCTGAATAAGCCCTTTCCTCCCCAACTTGCTTCTTGGCCATGATGTTTTCTGCAGGACTGGGAACCCTGACTAAGTCACAAACAAGCCAGAACATCAAGTGATGCAGGCTGTTTTGAGTTATAGTAATTTTCAGATGGACTCAAGGTGTTTTTTATCACAATTTTTACCTTTCCTCTTTTTACCTGTAAAAAGCTTAAATTCCTCTGCCTATTTTTTTTCACAGCTGACCCCAATTTGTTTATATGTCTACTCCTAAATGTTAGTATGTATGCAAAGACGTCTTCCTTAGAGTAAATATTTTGACAGACTTGATATCCAACTATTTGAAGAATTTATATTTTCATATGTGTGATTCTCTATCCATGAAGCAACTTTATTGGTCTTTTTTTTAACATGCTTTTGTTAAATGCATCCTTTATGCAGTGTATGTGTATGTGCATGTGTTAAGAGCTTGGTTTGTTTCCTTAGATACACTGCTATCCTTGGCTAGGATACTTGGGGTGTGTGTGTGTGTGTGTGTGTGTGTGTGTGTGTGTAATGGGAGGCTTGACCTTTGGGGTTTATTCCCTGTTGGCTCTCAGCTCTCAGCCCTGAGGGTTTACCCCTATCTCTGACATGGGTGGATCCCTCACCTCTGGAATTTGTCTGTCTAGCCTGCTGCAGCCTTGAGGGGAAGCAGGGTTAGAGTAGATAATGTAGATGGTCAACTGATGTACCTGGTCAGAGATTCCTAAGGAGGGCTCTTTCTAGAGACCGAAGGAGCCAAGGGTGGCATTGGCCAGGCTGCAGGCTGTCTAGGTCAGCTTGGTGGAGGGTAGGCAACTTCCACTTTTGAAGTTTGAATTCCACAGAGAGGTTTTGTTTAAGCCGTGAACAGGGAGTCCTCCATGGGCTTTGAGAGACCTAAAATGTGCCAGCTGAATCCAAAGCCTTCAGCCATAAAATAAAGCCTGAGAGAATGCTCCTTTTATAGTTGGCTAGTCAGAGAAAGCAGAATGCAAAGCCTTCCTGGGGAGGATCCTGGGAAAATGAAGTAAGGTAAATACAAAAGAGAGAGGGGGGGGCGGGAGG
>NW_022196910.1:21637180-21655097 GCF_008632895.1 Mastomys coucha
ACGAGAGCTGAGAAGAGTCTAGTGGAAATTCCAAAGGTGGGTCTGTTTGCTGAAAATGGAGACCTGTGACTTGGAATAAGTCATTCAAAATGCAGGATGCTGGATGGGCATGTAGTTGAACAGTCTAGTACTTACTTGCCTAGCGTGTCCAGGTTCTCTCTGAGAGTCATCAGGAAAGTGTTCTACAGTGTCTCAGCCCTCAGGGAGGGGAATCCGAGTCTTCTCTGGAGCTCTGGGTTAGAGTGTCACTAGCCTTGGAGTCTGGATACTTAAGCAACCAAATTCTGGATAAGCAAATCTGTTGGGCAAATTTTGGAGTTATCCCAGTGGTCGTCTTTAAAACATAGATGTTTTATAAATCTGAATATTTACAAGTCTATGTTTTTGTCATTTATCAGGAAATATTTAAATAATAGGCGGTCTCAAATCCTGATTAGGGTTACAGTTTAAAGTTCACAATTGTAGCTCATCATTTTTCCCAAAGAATAATATTGGAAATGGATGTCAAGGTTTTGGGTTTTGTTGTTTTCCCAGATAGGGTTTCTCTATGTAGTCCTGGCTGTGTAGATCAGGCTGGCCTAGAACTCACAGATCGGCCTACTTCTGTGTCCTAAGTGCTGGGATTCAAGGCGTAGCCACCAACTGCCAGGCCCAGGTGCACTTTCTTAACCTTTCTGTGTGATCCTGTGAGAGGCAAGCTGTGACTGAGGTGAGATTGAGATCCTGTTATCTCAGGAATAGCTGTGGACTCTGCAGGGTTTGTGGAATGAGGAAATTAGGGGGCCTGGCCCAGCTTGCTTCGAGGGCTAGTATTAAAGCCCAGTGAGTGATAAGGAGGGAAGGGTGGGGTGACTGTTTAGTAAGCAGAGGGTTTCCTTACTTCCTCCTCTCCTATAATGTCTATCCCTTCTCTTTCCCCTACCCTTTCTTCTCTGTAAACAGAGCTTTTCTGAGCTCAGGCAGGAGTGAGTGGTAACTGGAGAGGAGGGAAGAGGATGCTGAGAAGCAGTGGGAAGCCCCGCCCGCAGCATTGGAAGGATGAGTGAAGAGGGGACTCGGAAAGGGCAGGAGGGAGGAAGAGGCCCTCTGGATACAGAAACCTAAGCCAGTAAGCCACGTGTGTCACTGCTCACATACTGCTCTTGTGTCTTAGAAGTAATTTCTTTGGAAGTAGGATGTGAGTCACTCTGGAATGTTCCAGTGTTTGGAGGCAGTTTGTTTTGTTTGTTTAATTTTTCTTTTGAGACCGGATTTTAGACCAGGATAGCCTAGAAGTCTTTATAGCACAGGCTGGCCTCAAACTTTGCCACTAACATGCCTGTTCTATGGTTATAAAAACTGAACCCATCAGCTCCTGAAAGCCAAGTCTGAACTTGTCTACTTAAAAAAAAAAAAAAGTTTGCCTTCCTGCCAAAACACCATGTTGGACCGACCACTGGGGGCCCTGGGAGCTCTGTGGAGGGCACCCAGGCTGTAGCTGTCTTGCTAATATTTAAAGTCTTTGAATCCAAATGCTCCTATTTGCATTCCTATTGTTGGGCTGTTAGGGTTCTCACTGGGTCACCCTTCAGCGTAGGCTGGGGTAGGACCTCTTCCCCAGAGTGTCTCAGGGATCACAACCCTGAAACAGTTAGTGGGCACCACACACCCCTGTTTCACAAGGCACAGATGGTGACTTTCCAGCTGCCGCTTCGGTTTCATAGGGAAGGTTCTAAGATTTAGGCCATCGATGTTACCTAGCTGTAGAACAACCCGCAAAGCAATAGCATTCCAATTTCCCCCTTGAAGCTGAAGCAGATTGCTTGATTCTGGGGAAAACAAAAAACAAAAGACAAAAAAACCTTTACCTGGAAACATTCCTGATTTTTCTTAGGATGTCTTGGCTTGTTCTCATAGGCACTTAGAAAATTAGGGCAGTTGGATTTTTCTGAGTAATCTAGTAAACCCTCAAATGACCCCCTACCCCCACCCCACATTGGTAGTAAGCATGTGTGCATTGAGTGTTTACTGGCTAGGACCCTCCTCCCCAAAGTGAGGCAACAGGTGATTACAGCACATGGTATTTTTATTGACAGCTGTACTGCCTAACAGAGTGTTAAGGATCACTCTGGGCTGCAGTGCAGTTCATGGTTTCAGTACTTGCCTGATGTCCTAGGTACAGTGCTCAATACAACAGAAGCAAACAGAGAGTCTTACAGATGTGTTGATACTTGAGCCAACGTTTTTTAAAGTAGACAGGATCAGACTTGGCTTTCAGAAGCTGATGGGCCCTGTTTTTATAACCACAGAAAGGCTATGTTAGCAGTACTCTGGAGGGAGAAGCCTGGTGAAAGATCCAGACAGAAGTAGGATTAGAAATGGGAACCGTTCCTTGAACCTGCACAGAGGTCCCAGCCTCAACAAGTTTGTATTTATCTTTTAAGTCTTCCAGAAACAGAGTAAACAGTTAAGCAAGTAGATGTCAGAATAATTTCTTCTTTCACTAATCTGTATAACTTCAGTTGTGATGAAGACTGAATACTATTTTGGGCTGGTTGTTTCTCTCCATGTTAAACATAGATCTGGGCTTTAAAATGGTAAACATGTTAGACATGGAGCTGCAGTTAGCTGCACAGGGCATCTGTACTGTAAAATTGGCAGACCCGGCCTAGCAGATATCTGACTGTGTTTACCATCTGGTGGTATTGTTGGATTTCAGTAATGTGATTAAACAATAATAAACGATAAATAAATTGTACTAACGAGCAGTTTTTATGTTGTCACATCACAGATAAGATCATAAACAACTAGAAGGTGGGGGTGGGACGCATAATATTTCAACAGCAGCCCTTTCCTGTGAGTTATTTTTAGATTCAGGAAATATCAAAAATTTGTATGCCTCTTTAACTCTGTGTGTCATGGTCACACAGTTTTGGCAAACTTCTTTGTTTGCATACTTACCCAATATTTGACACTGTGGTAGAAGAGTTGGATTTCATTCCCAGTGACTCTCCCCTTTTACTTTTAAAATAGACATTAGAAATTAGTAAATTGTCTGGTCATATTTCATTGTTTCTTTTGTTTTCTGTCAGAGCAGATAGATCAGCGTTTTATCAAATACCTGCTTTCGATTAGTTGAGTGTCTTAGATTTTATTTGAGGCAGAATCTCATGATGTAGTCCAGCTGGCCTCAAACCAAAGATCCTTCCAGGTTAACCTCTTAAGCTCTGAAATTGCAGGTGTGCAGCATCATTAAACTCAGCTTTTTTTGAACCCTTTTAGAAACATGTGTTAGCTGGAGATTTAAGCAAACCCTCATACACATGTGTGAGTCTGTGCGTGCGTGTGTGTGTGTGTGTGTGTGTGTGTGAGAGAGAGAGAGAGATAGAGAGAGAGATAGAGATAGAGAGAGAGAGAGAGAGAGAGAGAGTGAGAGTGTGTTCTCATGGTACAAATATATGAGAGTAGTAGAGTATGTATATACCTAGAGGTCAGAGGACAACCTCCGCTGTCTCCTTCTGAGACAAGGTCTCTCAGCTTTTCACTGCAGCCAGTGCTAGGGTTATGAACACCAGGCTGGCAGGCCTGCAGGGCTCCAGGGATTCTCCTGTTTCTGCTTCCACCTATGTCAACATAGCACTGGAGCTACAGATGAGCATGATATCGTGTCAGCTTTATGTGAGTTCCAGGGATTTGAACTCAGGTCCACCAGCTTGTGTGGCAAGCATTACCCACCAACCCCTCTCTCCAGCCCTTTATGTTTTCCAGTTAAGAGCTGAGCCACGGGGAGCTAGAGGGAAGGCTCAGTCATTAAGAGTACTTACTGCTCATCAGTTGCATAGTACCTATGCCAGATGGCTCACGGCTGCCTGTAACTCCTGCTCCAGGGACTGTTCACCCTATTATGGCCTGTGTGTGCCCCTGTAAATGTGTGGCATGCAACCATACAAACGCATAAATTAAGGGAAAAAACCCTAAACAAACTCAGCAGCAGAAAACTAATCACTTAGCTCAGAAATTACAATGCTGCCTTTATTAGTTTGTCAATACTGGTACACTTTAGCCTTTTCTACCTTGAGTGTATGGGTACCCAAGAGTCAAGGGTATGATTTCTCAGTTTATTAGTGCCACAGTCTTATTTTCTGTCACTTCCCATTGCATTTCTTTCAAATTACATATTCATTTTCCTGTCATACTTTTTTAACTTTAATTTTTAGATATAAATTTTTATGTGTGTTTATTATACACATAAAATAAAATTTAAATTTATTTTATGGATGTTTTTCCTCTATGTATGTATGTACACCATTTGTATGCCCAGTACCCACGGAAGTCAGAAAAGGGCATCAAGTCTGGAACTGGAGTTACAGATGGCTATAAGCTACTGTATGGGTAGTGAGAATTGAGCCTGGGTTCTCTAAGAGTGACCAGTGCTCTCCAGACTACCCCCCCCCCCCCCCACACACACACACTCCTACACTCCCTCTTGTATTGTCTAATATTAGGCTAGGAACCTAACTCCTACTCCATTTTTTCTACTCTGAAGACCCATTCCAATTGTTGCAAATGTCCTAGTAGGTTTGGTTCATTCACACATTTATCAGTTGTCTATTTAAATTTACTTTAAGAGAAATACGTATGCAAGATGGGTATTCTTGTAATTCCAGTACTTGGGAAATTAGAGGCAGGGGGACCTTGAATTCTGAGTCATTCTTAGCTATGTAATTAAACCTGGGCTACATGTGGCATTGTCTTAAAAAAAAAAAAAAGAAAAAAGGAAAAAGAGAAAGAAAGAAAAGGAATTTAGGAATTGTAGTGCTTGGGGGCAAAGAAATCTGGTCACTGGCACATCTGCCCTGCTCCACCAGTTTATTTTGGGGACATGTCCCCCAGGACTGAAGTCGGAAGCCAGAGTTGTGAAGCTGTCTCTGCTGTACCGAAGCGGCCAGTCTAACTGTGAGGTCTCGATCCCGAGGTAGGTTCGTGTGTTGCTGAAATGGTTACTTGGCAAGAAGTGGGGAAGGTGAGCTTGGCCAGGAGCTCTCCAGGTCGCTCAGGGGAATTCCAGATCCAGGGTTCTGTTTGCACAGAAGGGAACGGGCATGTCCCCTTTCAGGAATTCAGAAGTAAGGACTGTGCTTGTGTGTGGCTTTCTGTGTTCTTCTAGACAGTCCTTAAACTTTGTCATCTTTTTCCTGGGGTCAGAGAGATGCATTTGTTAGAGAAAGCCTTTTGGGATTAAGCAAGTGTGATGTTTGTGTTAGCCCATTTCTTTTATTGCCCTTTTTCAGTCGGGGAGTACAGTTGAGTAGGGTCTGGTCCTGTAGCTCTAGCTGGCCTGGTACTCCAGTGGGATAGCCCAGGCTGGGCTTAATCTTCCTGCCTCAGTTTCCCTTGGACTGGGATTACACGTGTGTCCCACAGTGCCTGGATTTAAGAAACTTAGAAAATTAGGGCTGGAGACCTAGCTCAGTTGGTAAAGTGTTTACTTAGCACAGGCCCTAGGTTCAATCCCCAACACTGCATAAAAAAAGGCATGGGGATTGTGGCTGTAATTCCAGCACTCTTGAGGTAGAGACAGGAGCAGATCAAAAGTTCAAAGCCATCTTCAGTTACATAACAAGTTCCAGGCTAGCCTGGACTGCATGACATTCTACTTCAAAACACTTTTTTTTTTTTTAATTTTGGATTACAGAAAACAGTTTGCATTATAGTACATTTTGTTTTGGGTAAACTAAGAAGAATCACAGTCAGTTGAAGGAAATGCTGAATTCAAAGGGATACAGCTCAAAGCTGACTGTTGTAGGTAAACTCAAAGCTGGGCATTGTGGCATAAACCTGTGATCAGAGCACTTGGCTGATGAGGAAAGGAGCAGAGTTCAAGGCCAGCCTGAGCTATAAGTGAGATCCTGTTTCAAGAACATAGAGTAATAGATTGAAGGAAGAAAGGAAGGACTGCCTACTGTTTTCTTGGTGGTAGGGAGGAATTGCTTTGGTGGTGTGATCTGCCTCTGGCCATTTTGTTTGTGGATCTGTAGGAAAAACAGTATTTGTAAGTAGTTTTGACATTGTCAAAGATAATCTGTCACAGAAGTTGCAGGAAGAAGCAGGGCCCTTTAGATTGTCAGTGACGTCAAGTGCCTTGATGTGATTTCCAGGAATCGTAGCTGTCTCCTGTAGTTACCTTTCCCGTGTTCTCAGAATTTTTTTGTTTACACAGATTCTTGTTGGTTCCACTTGAGGGTAAATTGGAGTATCATACCCATTTATAGAGTAAAGAAGTTGGATCATGTTGTTCAAGAGGTTGTATGAAAGTGAGGAATGATGGGAGTGGAGCTGGATTAGGGGCTGGAGCCTGAGTCTTCAAGAGTCTCCCAGTGATCAAGTATTTTGGTTTCTGCTACAGGAGAAGTTAAATAATAAGCACCAAAGAAAGCCAGTTTTCCCTGAATGTTTGGATTAAAATACAGAGAAAAACAAGTGTATTTAGTCTTTTTACATTGAACTTGGTGTGGCTGCTTCTTCAACTCTTGGCTCACAAACTTGAAAAACTTTTGTGTGTTTTGGTTAGATCGCTTATTTTGTCAGAGTCAGCCTCTTGATAATATTTATATAGGTGTTCACACCGGGATATATCCTGGTATCATTTGAAACATAAAAAATAGATTTACTGTGGCTTTCTGAATCTGCAAAGAAGGTCTGAGTTTGCAGTGGTTTGGTAGCTGCACATTGGAGACCAGGGATGGTACAGGGAAGGATGCTTTGTGCTCCCACCCCGCTTTTCTCCTGGTCTTTGGATGAAGTAATTAAACCTTTTAGTAGATCTAGGTTAAATATAGACTTAGTGCATTTTACAGCTAAAGGAGTCACTACAAAGCTTCCTTATCAACCCCTTTAACTCACTGATGAAATCAAAACCTTAGCCAGACTCATAGACTTTCCTCTACCAGGAAGATGAGAAACTGTAAGACCAGGACTTCAGCCTGGAGCTTGGAAACTTCTTTCTTCTTATGCTGGTGGAAGCCTTCTAGGGAAAGTGAGAGGACTTAGAAAGATCAATTCCATCCCAATGGTGGGAAGATTCGGACTGACTTGCATCATCCCTCAGTTCTGCTGTGAAAGATGCGGAGGCTCACACCTGCACCGGAGCACAGAATTGTGTGGCCCAGGTATTGAAAATTGGCTAGGGAGGTGAATGTTTGAATTAAGCAGGCTCTATTTCAGCATGCAATTTGGAATGTGAGTTAGAGGGCGTGTTAACGGTGTTGCTCAGGCTGAAACTCGTAGGTTCAAGTCATCCTCCTGCCTCAGCCTCAGCATACCACCAAACCTGGCTCAAAAATGTAAAAATGCCTAGTGCTATTATATGTTAACATCACGTTCTTTCCCTGTACTACCTGACTCCTTCGATCCAGTGCTTCCTCTGCCCTACCAAAAGTCAGAACCAGGGAGTCCCAAGCTCTAGAAATGCTCTTGACATCAGATGCCACGGGGTGGCGTGCAACCAGAGTTAGCTGCTGTGGCTTCTGATGCTAGGGGTGATTGCATGTATCACTTAGCTCCTATTATTCTGTAAGATGGATGCTAGCATTTCAAGGACATGCGGACAGTAGATAGATAACCAGCTATTGAACTGAGAGCTCTGATCCTGTGAGGTACTGACTAAATTGTAACCTCTTCATGTTATTCTTCACCGTGAGCCATGGTTTTGATATTTTATTATGCCTAGTACTGGTAGAGGACTGGGAACCTTTTTTTTAATCCAGGAGATATAAAGGGGAAAACATTCCTGTTTCAAATCTCTTCATAATGCCTGGATTCTTTTCAAGCAAGAAGAGCTCTGTGATTGTAGTATTTACGGTCGGGCAAGAGGTGTTGAAGCTCTGGAAACTGAATTATACCACGTTTTTCATTTGGTCTGTTCAGTGGTAGCCGCCACTCTAAGCAGGTCAAATGCGGTTTCTGTCATTCACGGAGAGCATTATGTGCGACTTACATAAGACTTGCTGTTTTAATCTGTTGTTTTCTGTTACTCCTTCATGCTCAGGTCTTTTTTCTTTCTCACCTCTAAAGTTCTCTGATTATTTAATTAAAGTTAATCACTATTTATAAATTTCCCCAAGGAACATAATTTTGTAAGACTAAAATACCTTATCTAATAAGATAGTATCACCTCGTCATTTTTGAGATGTGAACAGACAGGCCTCAAACCTTTGACCCTCCTGCCTCAGCCTCCCAGGCAATAGGACAATAGGATGATAGGCATATGCTAGCACCTGCAGCTGTTATCTGTAGCTATATGGAGCACTAGCATTATTGGTGGGAAAAAATGGGCTTAAATAAATGGTAGCATATTTCTTCCAGAGAGACAGAAAGTGATTACGGGCTTTTTTTTTTTTTTAAGAGTTAGACTTTCTGGATATTCTGGGTCATGAAAATGTTAAGACTTAGCCAGGCAGTGGTGGCGCACTCCTTTCATCCCAGCACTTGGGAGGCAGAGGCAGGCAGATTTCTGAGTTCGAGGCCAACCTGGTCTACAGAGTGAGTTCCAGGATAGCCAGGGCCACACAGAGAAACCCTGTCTTGAAAAAAAAAAAAAACTCAAAAAAGAGAATGTTAAGACCTGGACACTGGATGCAGGTATATGTTCAGTAAGGGTAGCTTCAGAGCTGTTTCTCTACTCTCTGCTATGGCTGCTAAGGAGATCAGTAGCTAACCTTCACCTGTCATAGGTTTGCTGCGATCGCCATTGACAAAGACGCCACTTTATGGCCTATTTTGTTTTGTTTTCGTTTCTTTTTCTCCCCTTGGCATATCAGGTAGAAACTGATGTAGATCTCCAGTGTGTACATGTGTGAGTAAGCACTTGCGCACGTGCATGTTTGTGTGCATGCGTGTTTATGCGTGTGCTATTGTGTGTATGTGTGAGTATGTGAGAATGTGCACGAGAGTGTGTGTGTGCATGCGTACACATGTGCTTGTGAGTATGCGTGCCTGTGGTGCATGCAGGTTTGTACACATGCGATTGTGTGAATGAGTGTGTGTGTGTGTGCGCGCACGCGTGTGCGCACATGTGTGTTCAGTCATCACCTACTCCACTGTACCTTTTTTTTTGGCATAGTTCATTCTGCCTAGGCTCAAGTAACCACAGCCTGCCTCATTTCAAGCAAATCCGTGCCATAAATCATATTTAAATTTCCTCTGTGCATACACCTCTTGGGTATTTTTACACTATTTGCATACTTTAATTTCTATGCTAGTTGTAACAGGTTTCTCTGAAGTAAGCTGGGTAAGACTGTCTACAATTAGGTAGATACAGGTACATGAAAGTACTCAAACTGTATTTCAGTTAAAATACCCTGTAATTCAGACTTTCAATGGATTTGTAATGTTTTTCTCAACTTAAGCCAAATTAAAACCTACCTAGAAATGCCCGTGTTTGTTAGGCTGGTGGTCAGAATGCTTCCTGTGGAAGGGTGCATAACCCAGGGTCTGCGATGTTTGGTCTGCTGGTGTAGAGACACGTGTGTGTTGTGTCACTGACTTGTGTAACTCACTTCCTGCCTGCCTTGTTCTCCCACATTTCATGGGTTAAGGCAGGGTGGAAAGGGTACGGTGCTGAGCAGCCATTCTGGCCTTTGGAAGAGCCTAATGAGCTCTGATGCCCTTCATCTGCAGGCAGTCCTGGATGGCTAGAGATACCTGCCTAAAGACCATTGTTTTCAGAGGTCTCTGGTTTTCATGGAACCATTGTGACATTTTAACTGCTAATGGGGATACTTTCAGGTGATCCCCTTTACTTAGCTAATTGGATGCTTCAGAGTCAGTTGAATTTTTAGATTTTATTTGTTGGACTTTTATAGTAGCTTATGAATGAAATTGATAGTGAAATGCATGTTTTACCTTTTTTCTTTTTGACACTTGGTCTTGCTATATATGTAGCCCTGGCTGACCTGGAGTGCTCTATGGAAGACTCACAATGTATCACTGAACCTGGCTCTTTTTTTTTTTTTTTTTTAACTTTAGTAGTCATTCATTAAGCCAGCCCTTTAATTCTGGCCCTTGAGAGGCAGTGGCCAGCAAATCTTTGTGAGTTTGAGGCCAGCTTTCGCTACATCTTGAGTTCTAGGTCAGCTAAGGCTTCAGTTTCAGACCCTTCCTCAGAAAAAAAAAAAAAAAATCTGGGAACTAAAGAAGCATAGACACTCGCCTCCTGTTGTATCCATGCTTTAGGCAGCCCTCAGCCTTTGGAAATGGTTTCTTGTTGTTTGTTCATGGACGTTTTTATTGATACAATTATAGATTCAAATGAAGCAAAGAAATGATAGAGAGGAGAGAGAGAGGGGGAGAGGGAAAGAGAAGAGCTAAGCATACTTGAGTGTGGTCCCTTACCTTCAGTGGTGACATTTTATAAACCCTGTGGAAAAAGTATCCCAACCAGGAAGTGACTTTGATAAAATTCACTGAGATTTAGGTGCCCTCAGATTCTGTCCTTGCCTTTTTAAAGCCACCCTTTCCCCCAATCCCTGGCAACAGCTTAGCCATTTAAGACATTTCAGCTCTCCCGGCATACAAAATGCTGCTATACAGGGAGCGGCTGTTGTCATTCACTATGGCTCTCTGGAGGGTCATCCAACTTGTATATGTCAACAGGCCTCTAGGACACTGAGTAGTAGCTGAGTCAAGTGATACACAGGCTGGTTTTGCTGTCTGGCTCTTACAGCGAAGGTTTAATGGATGTTTCTTTGGGTTCAGGTTTTTGTGATGATACATTTTTTCATTCCCTTGGATAAAACCCTTACAGTACATTTACTTTAATATTTAGTTTTATAAGAAATTATCAAGCCTCTTTTGAAATTTTATTATTCATTATTGTGCGTATATGACTCTATGTGTATGTGTATACGTGTCATGGTGTGTGTGTAGGGCAGAAGACAACTTTGTGAGTGGTTTTTCTCCTTCCAGGCATTGAACTCATGTCACTAGACAAGCAGCAAGCTCTTTATCTTTACCATCTGAACCATCTTGCCAACCCAGAAACTATCTGGCTTTTCTCCAGAGCAAGGGCACCATGTTCCGTTCCCAGCAGCACTATGTGAATGGGCTGAGGGGAGCGGCTGGGGTCCAGTGTCTCTGCATGTTGACCAATAGTAGGTGACTGTTACTGAGTTTTAGTTTTTCGAGTGTGATCTTTGTGTAATGATCTCCTATTGCGATTTTAGTTTGCATTTCCTTGGTGGCTAATGATGTTGACTACTCTTTTAGTGTCCTGTTTGTCATCTGTATATACACTTGGGTGAAGTCACTGGTTTGTTTGTTTGTTTGTTTGTTTGTTTGTTTTGTGGTGCTGGGGGTAAAAACCCCAGGCCTCACTTATGCTCAGCAGATGCTGACCCATTAAGGTTCATCCCAAGCTGTCCTCCACACCACCCCTCATGCCTGTTCCTCTGTGTGTATGTGTGTGTTTTGAGAGTTGTTGGTTTATTTTATTATATGTACTATTATTTTTTTAGGAAATGATTTCTATGATTAGTTTATGCAGCTCAGGCTCACCATCTTCCTACCCTAGCCTACCGAGTGTTGGGATCACATTATCTATCCAGCTCAGCTCATCATTCTTTTTTAAAGATTTACTCTGTTATTAACCCGTATTGGTACCACACTCGCTAGTGAATAGCATCCTAGCTCTGTACTTTAGTATTTAAGACCTTTTGTGTCTGGCCACAGTCAGCCTTCAGTCTTCTGATCTTATTACCTCTCTGTACTGACCATGCCAGTTCCCGTTGTAACACTTACAGCCTTGTTACACTGCCCAATAAACTCCTTACCTTACCCAGACATTATTTCCGACCCTTCTAGGCTTCACTCAGTGTCACCATTTAGTATACACTGGGGCTTTACCCTGTCATTTCTTATTAGACAGGATATCATGTAGACTAGGTTGGCCTCAGACTTACTGTATGCCAGAGGATGACTTCAACCTGAGCTTCTCTTGCCTTCACCTCCCAAGACCTGCAGTGACAGGGCTGGGCTGCCACACCCAGTTTTGTCCAGGGCTACACAGTAAACCCAGGGCCTCGTGCCTGCCGGGCAAGCACTCTGCTCCCTGACTCACGCCCTTAGCCCTTCCTCTTCTGACCAGGAAGAGGAACAGATACCTACTTTGTTTCTTTCTATCCATCTATCCAGTTTCGTTTTTTCTTTCTGCCATTTCGAGTTCCTAGCAGGGCTTTAACTGTGTGGGACTGTGTTTCTTGTAGAGCATGACCTTCATGACCTTGGGAGGTGCCTTGTTTGCATCGCTCCATCACTAGTGCTTGGAATGAGGTTTGGCAGGTAATAGACACTTAGTGAATGCTAAGGAATGGACGTGGCCATATCTGTGTCTTTTCTTTTTCTCATAGCATATTGTTTAGCATATATTGCTCATACTACAATAAAAATAATAGTGTTTACTGTACTTTTACTATATACCAAGCAGTGCATGACACCCTGTTCCAAAGTGTTTAACAGTTACACAGCACTAACGTACCGTTCTTTTGTATGCTTCATTGATCTCCCTCTCCAGCCACAAATATGGGAGAATGAACACTGTGATATTACAAGCATCTGGGCCCAGTTGCCGCAGCTGGTACTGGCACACATGAGATGATTACGTCTGTGCAAATAGTGGTGAGGTTAAATACTGTTTTATTTGTGTGAGGTCAGAGCCTCGCTGCATTTTGAGTACACTAGTGTCCCACCAATCTGGCTTCCAGAATGCACAGGAAACATCTGTTAATTTTGAAACATAGTTGCAATGGTTGGGAGAATTACTGCTGTCAGCTAAAAGTGTGCTCCTTTGGAGAAGAGAGTGAGCTAGTTCATAAGGAGCATCTGACTGCATTGTGGGATGGTTAAACGAAAAGCGACTGTTCACCCACTCCACTGTTTCTCTTCCCCAGCACCCCAGAAGGAAGCCATCTTGATCTACATTCCCACACCAGAAGGAGAGTTTCTAGCATTGTCTTCTGTAGACCTTGTGCTCCTTACTTTCCTATTGTGATAAAGCGTGATGACCAAAAGCAACGCAGGGAGGAAAGGGCTTACTTCACTGTATAACTCTCAGGTCCCATTTCATTACGGAGGGAAGCCAGGGCAAGGATGCAATGGAGGTAGGAACTAAACAGAAGCCATGGATGAGTGCTGCTTACTGCCTTGCTCCTCAGGGCTAGCTCAGCCTGCGTTGTTACATAACTCAGGACTGGGCATCCAGGGGGTCCCTGTCTCCCGTGAGATGAGCCCTCCATATCAATCATTGGTCAAGAAAATGCCCCCAGATTTGCCTAAAGGCCAGTCTAATGGAAACATTTTCTCAATTGAGGTTCCTCTTCTCAGATGACTGTAGACTGTAGCAGGTGTCAAGCTGGCAAAAAACAAGCAAACAAAACCAGGATAGACCTCAGGGTATCTATCATATTCTATTCAGAAAGTACAACTGTAACACTGACAAAACAAAAATTAAAGAAAAACTGTAAAGATTGAAACAATTCATTTTAAATAAAAGAGCTGTCTTATGTCTTCCATATACTAAGAATAGGAGTGAAAAAAATCTAGACAACCTACATAGTTTGTTTTGGAGTTAGCAACAAGTTTGCCAAGATGTCCTGGTGAAAAGACATTTTTTTTAAAAAATATATACACACACACACACACACATATATAAACATGATGTGTACACACACACACACACACACACATATATAAAATGTAATTAGGAGTAAAGCAATGAATGTGCTGTATGCTTGTGCTCAGCTTTCTTTCTATATATTTTTCTACACACACACACACACACACACACACACACACACACACACACACATATATTCTAGGAACCAAACTCAGGGAATGGTCCTGCCCACCTTTAGGCTGCCACCTTTAGGCTGGGCCCTCCAACATCAATTAAGATAATCAAGACAATCCCCAACAAAGGTGCTCATAGGCCAGCCTGCTGTAGACATCCCTTGTTAAGACTGTCTTGCCAGTGATTCTGGATTGTGTCAAGGTAACAACTAAAAGAACCATTGCAACAACTCTCCTCTTAAAAGTCTTGGGTATTCTTTCTAGTTCTTGGGCTGCAGAGTTAAGTTCTCAGCCAGCCTACGCTCCTGAATAAGACGCTGTTTCAAAAAACTATAAAAAAGAATGAGTGGCAAAGTAGAGCCTGGTGTACTCTCAGGACCCAAGAGGCGCGGGTGGGGGGATTCAGGGTTCCAGGAAGGTTCAGGCTGCATACGAAGATGCCCACCTCATCCCCTTCAAACAGTCAGTGTGCAAAGAAA
Organism: Mastomys coucha; assembly: GCF_008632895.1. Lineage (NCBI taxonomy): Eukaryota > Metazoa > Chordata > Mammalia > Rodentia > Muridae > Mastomys > Mastomys coucha. The sequence continues at coordinate 21,651,481 of NW_022196910.1, forward strand.
ATTGGCCCTCATGTTTAGTGAAGACCATAGAAGAAAACTCAGAAGTGCAAAAGCTTTCTGTGGCTGAAATAAATGGATTTGAACTCATTAACATACATAAAAATCTTTTAATAGGACAGAATTTAAATATTACAAAAATAAGCACATGTGTCAACTGTAGCTGAGCTTAGAGCTTGTCTGATGCTAGAACTACTCTAGGTATGCTTTGATCTGTAATTGTTCCCTCGTTAACTGTTAATTCTTTCACACAATAAGAGTCTAAAATGAGATCTCAGTTGCTCTGTGTGTGTGTGTGTGTGTGTGTGTATTAGGTTGATAACCTGTAGAGCACTAAGCCAGGTGGGTGTTGTAGCATACACAGGCAATCTGTGCCATTATAGCAAGATCTGTTGCAAGCAGACCGACAAGGTAGCAGTTCTCTAAACACTTATTCTTATGGAGCCTGTTCAGAAAGGAAAAGTGTTTTGTGAACCTGTCATCAGCACTCTCCGCGTGTTCTCTGTGTGCCCACTGAAATCTTTTCCCAGTAAGAGTTTCTGCTGGAGCCCTCCAGGTAGACGCCGTCAGTCAAACCTGTGTTTAGGAGTGCAGCCCGAAGGAGCTGGTGCGCGTTTCTACATCACCATATCATCTGATGCTCAACTGCAAGCATTTCTTCTTTCTTCCATTTACCTTGCAAAATACAAAGAATTGATCGTTGATCTTGAGCTGAAATAGAAGAGATCTAGGGTAGAGACTGTCACTATGCAGAAAAAGCCACTATTGCTGTGGCTTTATCAGACCATAGCAACATGGTCTGACTGGTTGGTTGGCTGGCTGGTTGGTTGGTTGGTTGGTTGGTTGGTTTTTTTGTTTTGTTTTGTTTTGTTTTTTTCTCGTTTATGAGGGAGACCAAATGGGAATACCTGTCTTCAACCCGCTCTGCCTTTGATCTTTCCTTAACAAATATTTAAAAAGAAAACGTTAATGAGAAAATGCTTAAAATGATTGGGACTAGTAAACTTGGGCAAGAAGAATGGGGACTTTAAAACTCTGTGTTAGTTTAATTATAAAAATTATATAGAACTTTTACAATTTATAAAACAAAAGGTAAAGACTCCTTCATTTACCTTTTACTGGGGAAAGAAGTCTGTTCTTTAGTTTTGTTTGACTGTTGGTTTGCTTTTCTCTTCAATATGGAAAGTTTTAGCACTAGTGGAAAGTTTAGGAGGCGTCACACTATCTCTGGGAGTCTATTGTTTGATGAACAGGGAAAGAGACACGCTGACTTAGCAGGACCAGAGCCTCATCTTCCTCTGCCTGGGTCTGTGTCCAGCTCAAAGCCTGACCCACTGGCTGCTGGCAATCAGGGAGAGCAGGGAGAGCAAGGTGTCCTGTAGGCATAGATGGATGGTGCGAGCTTCTGCCTGCTTATTATCCCTTCTCCTCAGTTTTTCTTAGAAGGAACAAGGGCACTCTGTAAAATGTTCACATCGGGAAGGAAATCAGCAACTTTGTTGCATTCATGGGATGTTGTTAGGTGTTAGACTTAGGCCCTTTGCAGCTGTTACCATTCCTTGAAGTGATTATTACTATACAGAGAGAGACAAAGAATGTGCTTATGAAATAGTGGAATGTCACCAAATGAGCCCATGTAAAGTGACTAAAATTCCTTTAGAAATAAGAGACAGTATAATGCAGAGCTTGAGAGTTTTACTGTTTGAGTAAGAAGCAACCCAGCAGCATCCAAACTAAGCATGGAGCCAGAAGTCACCAGACTTCAGAGCAGGAAGGAGCTCTTGACTCAGATGCTTAGACCGGACGTGAGCAGTTTCACATGACTGACAATGCAGAGGCTCTTCTCAGGTAATCATCTATCCAGCAATTGTTTATCCACTTCTGGAATCATGTTTTTCCCTTTAGTATTACAGATAATGCTATGTAGGAGAAGATAAAAGGACAGGCAGGCTAGCCCTCTGTACAAAAGCATTGTTTGTGAATTACTTGCGTTGATTCATACCGTCCTCACAGAGTTCTGCTAGGTAGGCCCACTATTATGTCATTTTATTAATGAGAAAAAGTGAAGCACAGATAAGTTAAAGACTTACTAAAATTTTATGAAACCAGTGAGTGGGTTGAGACCCACGTATCAGTAGTTTTGGTTCAGAGCAGTTGTAATGATATGGCAGCCTAGCAATCCTTTTCCTTAAAAGGTGGGAGTTACTTTATAGTTGACAGGCCATAACTTTCCTCTTGTACCCATCCAAATAGACCTATGCAAAACTGTACAAAGACGAGCCTTCTTCATTCCAATAAAACCTTAATTTGTAGGCACATTCCTTTGATAACATAAACTTCATTTTGCAATAGGAAGTGAAGTGCCTTCATTTCATTAAAGTGGAAAAAGCCTCAGAGACTGCGTTTCACAATTTAAAGTCTGATGTTGTATAGCATTTTCATATGTCAATTAGTTCTTTTGTTTCCCACCCTTTGAAAGGATTTTCACCCTTTGAAAGGATACTTAGCAAGCCAAACATGACAGTGCACCATATTGCCAGCAATCAGGAGACCAAGGTGGGACTGTCAATTTGAACTTAGCCTGGGCTATTAAGACTCTGAATCACAAAAGAAGACAAAAATTCTTAACGTTGTTGTAGGCATAAATAAGTGGCGGGTAGATACACCTAACTGTACTATACTGTAACTATACTCAGATACTAGGATTAAGTCTAATTCATTCAAGCAGACATAGATCAGGTTTGTATCAAATTCTGGCCTTACTAGGGATGAGCAAGAACAAATGTAGGCTCTGGCCATTTTATCTACTTGATAAACCCTAATGTATTTCTCTTCTAATGACTATTTTGTTTTGTTTTGTCTTTTATAAAAATACTTTTTTAAAAAACATTTTCTTTAAGTTATTTTATTTTGTGTGATTGAGTGTTTTGCTTACTTGTGTATCTGTGGTCTGTGTACATGACTGGATCCTAAAGAAGTCAAAAGAGGCATTGGATCCTCTGGAACTGACATATGGACAGTTGTGGGTTCTAGGAATTGAACCTGGGTCCTCTGCAAGAGCAACAAGTGTTCTTAACCTATTTTTTAATCTCCAGAGCCTCCTTTGTTTTACTGTTGCTTTGTTTTTTGTTGTTGCATTTCTCTATTCAGACCATTATATATGCCTCTTCTTGGTCTCTTTCACATTTATGACCTCTCTTTTTCATTAATTATTACACACACATCTGTCTTCTTAAATACATAAATGCAACATGGTCAGTCTTTATATTGTCATTGTATGTATGTTTTCAGAGCTGACCTTTGGTATTGTGTAATCAGTTGATGTGTTCTTTCCCTGGGGAGGACTGTTTTGCTCTCAGTGTTCTTTAGCGGCCTGTACTTCTTTGTGTAGGGTCGGAGTTTCATGAGCCACTGTCCTCTCTGTCGTTACCCAGCTCATGCTTTAGAAGTCAGGTGAGACTTCATGGTTGTAGTTCCTGCCTGTTCCTCTGGCTCTTAACAATCTTTCCAGTCCCCCGTCCTCCATGATCCCTGGGCCTTGGGTATAGGAGTTAGGTCGCAGAAGTGTAGCCTGGGGCTAGGCTCCACAGCTCTGCATGGTTATTGCTTGTGGCTTTCTG
>NW_022196910.1:21655107-21681991 GCF_008632895.1 Mastomys coucha
CTGCAAAAAGAAGTATCTCTGATGAAGGGTGAGACCTACACTTATCTGCCTAGACCCTGAAGATTCGTTTATATTGTATTTATTTCCTGTCTGCTGATATACTAGACATGCCAGCATTATTTCGTGTAACTTTAATAACAGGTGGTATTCTTTCCATTTTAGGGTTGAAAGGAACATTTGATTAAAAAGCTTAGGTATAGCTAACCAGTTACATACAGACAAATGGGGGGGAGCTTGCTTCAAACACTAGTCTCCTGGACAGTGCTCTCCTTCTCGATGGAGGACAGCCTCTCCTTTGCTTCTAGACATGTTTGAAGTTATCAAGAAATGCTTGGCGTTCTATTCAGAGTGAACCTGTATCTCCCCCTTCTTATGTAGATGCTTATTTTCACTTCCTTTCCATTTTCCCTGGCTCTAGTTTTAGAAGATGTTATCATAGTTTGCTTTAACTGTTGAGCTTTTTTGAGGGGATGGTTCTCAAAGATTCTAAAAATAAACAGAATTAGTCCACAGTATGGCTAGTGGGAGGCACCCTGAGATTGAGGGGGTGGAGAAAGTCCAGTGTGGTAGCACCCTGCTAAAATTCTTGCTGTAAGGAGTATGAAGGAAGAGGATCATGAGTTTGATAATCCCAGGCTACATCACAGGACTCTGTTCTTACACCAAAGAGTAGGTGAAGAAGGGCTGGCAGTATATTAGTGGTGGAGCACTTATCCCACGTGGGTGAAGCCCTAGGTCCATCCCTCAGTACTGAGTAAAAGTAAAGGAATTTAGTAAGTAAAGGAATATCTGCCTGACTCCCATTAGATCTTCTGGTTTTGAGAAAATAGGCCTGTGTCTCCTGGGTACTCTGAGAAAGAATGTTCTATTTGGCTCTCTGGTGTTATTGATCCATAGCTGTTCTAGAGTAGTAGACATTTAAGAGAGATCTTTTCTGTCTCATACATGTGGAAGGGAAATGGTGCTGAAACTGTTCATAGATATCCCTGAATAAGGAAGTGAAGTAAATTTAATCATGAGTAACAATTTAATCCTGTCCCACATCGCCTCCCTACAGGCTCCCAAGCAGCTTACTATCCTCTTCCCTACAGGGAAGTTCTAGGCAGGGTTGTAGTTTCTGTTAGGAACTGAAACACTTAACAGATCTGTATAAAATCTAGGAGTGAAAGCAGACATCGTTTGGGTCTAACTACTGTTTGCTTATAATTCCCTCACACTTTTTTAAAGTGAGGTCTCTGTGTAATGTAACATTTAATGTGCTGTAACATGGAACATGCCACATTATTGCAACATTCCCTTAATGCCATCAGCTTGAATATCACTTGAATTTATCATGAATCTATTTAGGTATCTTTACAAAATATAGTTAGGCATATGCAAAGCCAACTTTAGATAGCCCTCATGTGGTTGTGCAAGGTAATTCTTTTAGAAAAGTCCAGTGCACCTGCTTGTGCATCTCAGGGTCCTGGAGGATGACAGTCTCTCTGCTGGTCATGTTAGTTGACTCCTCTCTACCTTGTTAGTGAGTGAGGGATTCTTATTCTAGGGTCATGGCTTTGGCTGAACACACAAAGTGCTGCACCCACTGAAGGTCAACATACATTCACAGCTGGAGAGGAAGGATACCAGGAATCTTGTAGCACTACTACATGGGAAGAAAATGAATCCCCAGGAACTATGGAAGGCGGGCATGGTATCTCTTATATTTTTGGTTGTGAGCCTAGCCTTTAACAGCTGAGCCATCTCTCCAGCCCGCGGGCATTGTATCTCGAGAAGGTAGAATAACCGTTGGTTCCTACAGGATTGGCTATTCAAGTAATTCCTATACAGATGGATAATATGGTTGTTTGGGTTTGTATGAGGACCTTCTCCAGCAAAGCAAAGATTAGAGGAGAATTTGGGGCTAGCCACTCAGGCCCACTCAGTTGCCCCAGATATCAAGGCAGAAATCTGCTCTTCCTTGTGTCCTTGTGCTAGTGCAGTGGTTTGTACCAAGTCACAATGAAGAGTATGGCACATAGTCACTTTTTCCAAAAGTCTCTCACCACCTCCACAGTGGCCACTGGGACGAATTAGGCTTGTGATGACATGACATTGGAGGGAGCAGTGTGGCACACACAAGTGACACAGGACAAGTAGTCACCCTGAGAGGAGCTACCCACAGGGTAAGCTTTCATTTTGGATCAGTCTCACCTCATAGCTGCCCCCACCCCACCCCCTGCTGCTGGCTCCTTCCTGAATGCTAGATGTTGGCAAAGCTCCAGGGAGAAGTGAGGTCTGGATTCCCAGTGCTCTTAGGGGTGGAGGTGGGGGTAGATGACTGTCTGTTCTCCTTGGTTCCCTGCCAGGCAGCTACTGTTAGCAGTAGAAGTGCCCACCCCATTCTTCCCCCATCTCCTCTTTGTTCAGGTCACTCTCTAAGTCATTTCCAGGCCACCTTAGGGTCTTTATGTGCACACTCCCCCAGGGTTCCCGCACTCTGGATGACTTGCTAGAGCCATTCCTCAAACTTAGCCCATTCTCACATCCCTAACTACAGCAGCATGTAACATGTTACCTAAAGTATGCTCCTCTTTCTCCCTCCCTTTTCTTGGTTCTTTGTTTCCAACTCCCTCTCCTCCCTCTCCCTCTTTCCTTCCTTTCCTCCCTTAATCCTTCCTTCCCATCCTCCTTTTTCCCTTCCTCCTTCCTTCCTTCCCTCATTCCCCCCTTCCTCCCTCCCTCTTTTGGCTTCACTGATCTGCTGCTAGGGATAGACCACAGAGGTAAGGATTCTTACCTCTAAGTTGCATCCCGAGTCCCTGCTGTCTATTTAAGGTAATGGTCCCTTTACCATGTGTATCCTAAATCTCTTTTCTTTATCTGTTTAGGAAGACCACACTTAGTAGGAAAATAAAGAGAAAAAATAATATAGTTGATAGTTTGAATATTTTAACTAATCCTAATGGATTACCTTTACCTAGCCCCTAGAATGATGAATAATAGATACATAACTGGCTCTCAAATTGTTTTTTCATAGAAGTAAAGGGTGTAATTGCCTTATTTTAAGTCCTGTCTGATATATCAGTAAAGTTTATGTATATTTGTAAATATACATGCATGGATTTGCAAATAGGAAGTGACCTTATGTGACCATCTCAGGCCCATTATTTCTAGTGGCCCTTATTTGGGCGGGTACTAAATAAATACATATTCTGCCATGAAGAAGTAAAGGAAAAAATGAAATTGGGTTCACAATACCTAAAAACTTTTCAGTTTTCAATAACAGGAACATGACAGGGGCTGGAGAGATGGCTCAATGGTTAAGAGCACTGGCTGCTCTTCCAGAGGTTCTGAGTTCAATTCCCAGCACCCATATAGCAGTTAACAACCATCTGTAACTGTAGTCCCATGAATTCCAGTGTCCTCTTCTGGCATGTACATGTATGTGCAGACAAAAGTACCTGTATACAGAAGTAAACAGATCTTTAAAAAAGAAAAAAAGAAACATCAGTTTTTGGGATGCAAATAAACTAGATTGACCCCAGCTCTATTTTATTGGTGGTAGCTTTATGGTCACTAGAGTGGTTTTTTTTTGTTGGTATCAACAGAAAGATTGCAGTCCGCACTGCAGGAAGTTTATTTTAAGGAATCATTCCTCCGAGCCTTCCAAACTCGAAAACAGCAAAGTTGCTGATATGAGGTCGCTATTTTAGCTCAGTACTTGTTTTGGTGTAGACGCTTATAGAATTTTTTTTCACTTCTAGGCTAGAAACAGCACAGATCTGACCTGGCTGCCTCCCAGCTAGGCTGGGGGTGGGGAGCAAGATATTGGACTGTGCTCAGCCTGGAGTTCCTTTACTGTCTGCTGGGTGAACCAGAACCAGAACTGATTTTTCCTTACAGGCCAGGGAGCTCCCCAGTAAGATAGGTGGAGCGCCATGGGAGACATCCCACGCAGTCTGTTCACCTTGGCATAGGCTACCGATTTAATGGTTACCCTTTGGCCCCAGCTACTGGCCTCTGGTGTCCAGCTACTGACCTCTGGTGTTGTGTTGTGTTGTGTTTTGTTTTGTTTTGTTTTGTTTTAAAGCCAAAGACTGGCTAGTCTTTGTTCTTAAGAGTTGATGATATGACATAGCCCTGCCTAGCATGCGTGGCTTGTCCAGTACTAAGGACGTAAGCCAAACAAGCCCCCTACGTACTAAAGGAAAGACGCAGACTGTGGAGTCTTGTGCTCTGCGAGTTAAGAGATCTCTGTGCTCTGTGTGTGTGTGTGTGTGTGTTATTTGAGAGAGGATCTCTGAGTACAGGCTGACTTCCAAATCCCCATGTATAAGGATGATCTTGAACTCATAATCTTCCCGCCTTCCCTTCCCAAGTGCAGGGATTGTAGGTTGTACAACCATAGAATTTTAAAAAAAATTTTTTTTAAAGGTTATTATGTAGAAAATATGCAGACTTCTAAGCTTGGAGGTTGGATAGAAAATGAACACACACGCGCGCGCGCATTTTTGCTTTGAGCTACCTTTCATTTGACATGTTGAGCTTTTTGTTGTTGTTGCCTTTGTTTCGTTTGGTTTTGAGACAAAGCCTCACTATATAGTCAAGCTAGTACTCTATAGCCTAGGCAGACCTAGGCTCACCATCCTCTGCCTCTCTCTTTTACGTGGGTTTACAGGTAATGTACTACTACAACGTCTTGTGGTATGGTCTTCAATAAAGTAATAATGAATGCGGATAACAGTCTTTTTTTTTTAATGTACCAAAATGTGTAGAGAATACAGCTCAATAGCAGAATGTTTACTTATCATGCTTGTGGCTCTGGGTTCAGATCCTGACATTGCTGAAAAAAAGAATGCACCAGAATGCTTTCTTCAGAACTTCAGTCATCAGTGTATCCTGAGTCTCTCCAGGACATGTGGACATGTCAGCATATCTGTACATGTACACATACATTCTTATATGTTCAAAGAGTATGTGTGTTACTGAGGATCAAATCCAGGGCCTCATACATGCCAGGCATGGACCGTAACACTAAGTTGCAATCCTCAATTCTCAAAAGCACATCTTTGAAATATCTTTTGTGTATTTATTTTTCTTCTACATAGATTGAAGCACTATGTCCTGATCTTGTAACCCACCAATATTGGCCAAGAGAACAAGCAATATTGTGCACAGATCTAACTTATTTTCTGAATAGGTGCTTAACATACAGAGCCTCCCAGTTGTAATCCTCTATCATGGTCATTGCTGGAAACTCCCTTTAAAAAGGAACAGCTCCCTTATATTTCAATCTTAATGACTTGTTAACTGATTACATAAAGGGGCTACAGGCATCTGTGTAGTTGTTCTCATACTTAAGTATTTTTAAATCTTTTTTTTTCCTTAAGCCATTTTCAGAGTTGACCCGTGAAGACTTGTCTTTAAGGTGTCAGCTTCAAGGGTCAGATTCAGACATTGTTTTAGTTTTTACTCTGTAGGGCCGAGTTTGAAGAATCCTAGTAATAAATGCAGCCCTGGGGAAGGGATGGCGATGCTGTTTATAAGGGCTGGACGCTGAAGAGTATGTGTTGACCAAGTCTACCACCAAAGCCCATTTTCTTTCCTTTTTCTCAATCTCTAGGAGCCAGTTTAAAGTAATCCCTAGCTCATATTTCAGGGAAGCAAGGTATCTTTTCAAGCTCAGAACTGGGCTTGCTATTTCTTTTTAATTAATTTTTAAACATTTATTTGTGGGGTGGAGCACTTGTTGTTCTTTGACTTGTAGAGAGGTGAGAGGACAACTTGAGGAAGTTCATTCTCACCTTCCATCATGTACATTCCGGCTTGGTGGCAATCACCTGTACTCACTGAGCCATCTCACTGGCCCAGCTTGATAGTCTTAAAAGCTTGATTGCTAGCACCTCTAACACTCATGAACCAAAACACTCTCTATCATTTGTATTGTATAAGTTTCTTTTTTTTTTTTTTCACTTGTTTTTCTTTATTTTGGATAACAGAATCCTCCTATCCCACCCATTGAAGTTTTTAAGGATTTTTATTCTGTATTAATCAATTTGAACTGAAAAAGCACTCCAGGGTTTTATTTTGTTTTGTTTTTTAACTGACATCATGATAGTGAAACTTTGTACTTTCACGTATTTGTTTTCCTGACACGTCTTTTTAGATCTTCCAGGTTTGTCCTCGAACTCACAATTCTGCTGCAGCTTCCTGACAGTTGGGGTTGTAGGTGTTTGTTACCATACTCAACTGATGAAATGATTACTTTTTAAAATTAAAATGAAGTTTGCAGCTAGGTGTCTTGGTGTATACTTATATCCGGGAACTCTGAAGGTTCAGACAGGACAATCAAAATATAGGCCAGCCTGGGACTACAAAGTAAGGCACTGTCTCAAAAGAAGGAAAAAGGGGTGGTGGGGGGAGGAAGGGTAGGCTAACGTGGGGAGACCTTCAGGGGACTCCATTACCTCCCTGCAGAGTCACATTGTTTACTGCATTGCTTGGGCAGGCAGGTCAGGTAACCCTGACTCTGTTTTCTCTTTTAGGTTGCCCCCTAGACTCCTCACATGCTGTGCTGTGTGTGGAAAACCTAAAAACATGACAGGCATATATGACTCCTGCGAGGCCTACTGGCAGATGAAATGACCAGCATGCCTATTTTGTTGACTATGGCAGGTTTTTATAAAACAATCAAAAGAACCACCCTGCTTGTTTTAGGGGAAATTTCAGGTGTACTATAAAACCTCAAGGCAAAGAAAGGACTTAAGTAAGTAAGAACGGCTTGGGGCTAGTACTTGTAGCTCAGCAGTAAAGTCTTTGCTTGCTTAGTGTGCGGAATCCCTGGGTTCCATCTCCAGCACCATGAAGACAAACAAACAAAATAAACACAAAGAAACAAAACTATGTGTGACAAGGTTTTCAGATCTGTGTTTCTACTGATTTCACTCATGGTTTTCCTGTGACACAGGAATCCAGAATCTTTTTTTTCTAAAGATTTATTTATTTATTTATTTATTTATTTATTGTATGTGTATGAATACACTGTAGCTGTACAGATGGCTGTGAGTCATCATGTGGCTGCTGGGAATTATACTCAGGACTGCCCCACTCTCTCCGGCCCCGCTCACTGTTTTCAGACAGCACCAGAAGAGGGCGTCAGATCTCATTACGGGTGGTTGTGAGCCACCATGTGGTTGCTGGGAACCGAACTCAGGACCTTTGGAAGAGCAGTCCGTGCTCTTACCCACTGAGCCATCTCGCCAGCCCAGAATCCAGAACCTTAAATGGGAATTGAAGTAACCACTTTCTGGTGAAATTATGAAGCTGTTGGCTTTACGTAATAATGGATTGATCATTAAGTTACTGTTTCCCGTGTAATGTTCACCCTTCAAGTCTCCCAATCTCGCTTTTCTGCTCATTTCGTGATAAGCATGAAAGCAGCTGAAGGGAGCACACGCTCCCAGTCACAGCTCGGAATCTGTTAGCAAGATTGTAATTGAACCCTGAGCATGCGCACGTGTTCTCTTCCGACTAAGCTAGGGTGGAGGGTGGAAGTGGAGTTAAGAATTACGCCTTGGTAACGAGACAGAAACTTCAGAAGCGTAAGGCACTATCCTTGGCTCAGATCTGAGAGGTGCTCAGTGGCTAGGCTGCTCACACTGCCTCTCTGCCTGTCCACTCTGCTGTCTCCCTTCCCTGCTGAGGAGTTTAGTCAGTGGCAGCCAAGAAGGGTGTTTCTGTGGTGAGCTCTGGTTCAGCTCTACAGGTTTTATGTTGGTAAATCCTAGAGGACATCAATGGAATGTTTTCTAAGGACTGTTGTTGTAAAGTTTTTATGTAACATTTGATGTATTTTCCAGTGGAAGATGCTCTGTCCACAGGGAATCTAGCATGGGAAAAAATTAACTTTCTAACCTGACTCTGTAAAGTGATTACAGAGACCTTGGCACTTGGAATTGAAGGATTGTGCCTACCAGTAGGAATTGATGGCTGGCTTTGTTTCCTCTTGATCTCCTAGAAATCCGTCTCCTTCCAGAAGCAAATCTGACTTGGGAAGGATGGATGGCTCAGGGAGGTAGTGCATGTTCTGGCTGCTGTTGAAGATTGCTTAGCCTTTTTTTCTACCATTACATAGGGACTAATTGGGCAGGAGAAACAACTGTCCTGTTCCATTAGCCCGAAAAACAGACAATGTTAGGTGTTAACCTCCAGGGAATGCCGAGCGTAGACCAGTTCCTTACGGCAGGTCTGCATCAGTAAGGATCCCTGATCACATTATCAGGAATCTAAAGTTACCTAGGTTGGCTGGCGGCTACAGTTCATTACTCGAGTAAACAATTTAATGGCTGAGTGTAATTCATAGATGCTGCTCTGTTCGGACTGATATCACTTTCTTGGATCCTTCCATTCGTTTTTTTGTTTTGTTTGTTTTTTTCTTCCCTTGTATATCCATCTTTCCTCTCGATCCTGTGTAGCCAACTTCATCCTTTCACCATTAAAAGTGGTGAAAGGGAGCTGGGTGGTGACATGCACTTTTAATCCCAGCAGGCAGGTCTGTGAGAGAAGGTTCCATAACAGCCGGTTACATGAGATATTCCATGCTAGGCAGCACACCGGGATTCCGCTGAAAACACGGTTGTCTTGTGCTTACGTGTTAATGAGGAAAATTAGGGATCGTGTTGCCATTGCTATGAGGTGCTTTAGGGTCCAGAAGAGACAAACAGGCCAATTTGTGATGAGGGGACAGAGAGACCCTGGGAAGGACTTAGTAAGCAATCTTGGGAAGTCCTAGTGTCCCACTGTTTTATGTTAGGAAGTTTGAATTCTTGAAGTTCTAATGTCACTTGCTGTGGTGTTGGGAGTGACCCAGGAGCTTGTTCATGCTAGAAAAACACTTGTTCGGCCACTTGGCCATATACTCAACCCTGCCCATATTTAAAGCTTCTCTCCCCTGCTCTTAAATAGTGACCTTTGCACTTTACTTCATTTCTGGAGCTTGTTTGGTTGTTGTTGTTGTTGTTTGCTGCTTTGACTTTAGAGTCCAGCTTGGCCTCAACCTCAGGAACCCCATGTCTCATCGACCTCCTGATTGCTAGGATTATAGGTGTGTGGTATTTCATTTTCCCTTGAATTCCGTAAGAGATGACAAGAAGTAGCTATCTTCTTAATAAAGCCCTTTGAAGTGTTTGACTAAGGACCACTCTCAGCTCTTAACCAAAATCAATACCCATTTCTCCACCACGTATCACCTGACACACTTGAGTCCAGAAAAAAGTCCAGAAGGCTAATGGGAAAACCCTCGCTATGCCTGGGCTTCTTGTGCTACTGGATCCTGACTCTGTAGATGACGGTCGGGACTGACATTTTTGCATTTTTTTAGGAAGTTTCCAGATAATGCACATAACTGCTCAGAAATTTAACATGTGCTGAGGTAGGGGAAAGTAGATGGAGTAGGCTAGTGAGAGACCCTTGCTTGGTTCCCAGCACAGCCCAAACTCCACCTCCCCCAAGGTGAAGGTACATTCCCTTCTGTCTACATGGACGGGCCCTTTGCTCAGCACCTTGTTTATTTTTATGTATTCTCGCCAGTGCAAACCAAATACTAACAACCCAGCCAAGTTGGCTCTGGTCCCTGCTCCAGAGACAGCTAATTTTGTCAGTGATCTGACTGGAAAATCCCTGCCTCCCTCCCACCCCAGGATGTGAGTCTCCTGCCTGTCCAGACCACCTATGATAAAGGTGTGCGTCCACCCCGTTGAGTGATAAGAGGCCCTAGCCACTGAGTAACAGGAAGCCAAGTCTTTGGTGGTAGGAGGTGTTCCTTTTGGCATTCTGCCTAGATCCGGCTCCTTTGTTGTGTAGCGGTTGAACTGCAGGAATGACTTCTGAAGCAAGTCTATTATTCCACAGTGTAATCAGGACCTGGCAGAAAGTTTATCCTTAGCTTTTAAGATTCACATTAGAAATTCTTATAATCTGGAGCTCTGGCAGCTGAGTGACCTGCCTGTGGCCTGAAAAAGGGCCACAGCAGGAATAGAATGCATCCATTCTGCCAGGGTGTTCTTCCTGACAGTTTACTTTGGGTCTTTTACTGGACCCACCTGTTCTGTTCTGCAGATGCTCTGGATAACTTCTAATTTCTGAGTAACATCAGAACATCAGTTTGTTATCTGTTGAGACAGCTTCACACTGTAGCCTGAACTCAGAGCCATCCTTTTACTCAAAGCCCCAGATGCTGGGGTTATACCCAGCCTGGTCTTGGATAGGCAGTTTGTAAAAAGCATCTTGTTTCTGAGCGAATACATACTTTGCTAGACTGACTCCCATCGTGTGCCTGGGGAAGTTTACTGTGGAATTCCCCTTACAGATTGGATTGAGGCAGTGGCTGTTAGTTCCATGAGATCTCTCTCTGTATACACTAACAAACCCTGGTGAGGTCAGGCTGACAGGGAAGAACAGATAAATGGCCTGGAAGTGCTTTCCCAACTTCAGGCTGAGTCACAGTCACCTGGAGGGCTGCTTCAAATGCTCTAATTAGGTTGCTGGGCTCTGTCCTGCTAGTTTCTGTAGGAGGCTGGAGCCGGAGCCCCTCCTGCTTACATCTTAAGCTGCAGGAACATGTCAGGGATAACTAGGGCGGTGGGCAGGTAGGGCGGTGGGCATGTGCGCCTCGTTACTCCTGCACTGTTGACCACCGCTTACCTAAGCAGGGCCTTGTGAGGTTTATAGATTTGGCACTTCGTTGTTGTTGTTGTTATTGTTCTTTCATTGTTGTTCTAAATACCAGGGCCCAAGTCTCAGCAAGTCTTCTAGTATACTCTCTGTAAGTCCTCCTGGTTTGTACTAGGAATCAGTACAGACTCAGCCTTCAAAAGGAAGGACAGGTAGAAATATAGATTGGAGGCTGCTGGGGAACTTGCTCCCCAGTCACCTTCCTGACATCAGTCTGTTGTTGAATTTGCACTGATGTTAAATTTTAAACAGAGAATGAATTCGAGTTTATAACAGCTGAGTCAGAAAGGAGGAGAGGTAGTGTTAGGCTTGCCTGGATCTTTCCAGTTCCTCCACATCTCTTAGGTGCATTATTCTCTCTCATGACTAGGATAAGGTTCTGGTTTGGTTTAGCCAGCACTTCTTTGTATTAATGGGCATTTCTCTTGATGCAGTTCTGGAACCTCCCAGGAGGGGCAGGATCATCTCCATCTTGGTCTCAGCGACCTGCCTTCTGATGAGGAAGTCATCAGTAGTTCTGATGAAGATGATGTCAGCTCCGAGTCCAGTAAAGGCGAGCCAGACCCGCTGGAGGATAAACAGGTATATTTTAGTAATTAATTATTTCTGCTTTTTTTTTTCTTGGCCTGCCGCTTCATAGGAGTGCAGTTTGTCACCCTGAAAGCAAAACAACAATAGCAGCCATAGGGAGTTAGTCTGCAAAGGCTTTTCCAGTTTAAGTTTGTTCCTGCACCTAAAATGTTATGTATCCAACTCTGTGTCACCTAAGGATTATTCGGTGGCTTTTGAGAAATTATTTTACTAATGTTTACTGACTTTTTATATATGCATGTATATATGTGGGTATTGGCATATGTATGGATTGATAATGAATCTCTCTTAGGGATTGTTGTCCTGCTACTAGTTCTTACCTTCTTTGTTGTGGTGTTTGATTGTTTTATCTTCTTTTATGTATGTGGGTGTTTTCTATCTCAAATCTCCTAGAGTTTGAGTTACAGACAGCTGTGAGCTACCATGTGGGTACTGAGAATTGAACCTGGGTCATTTGGAAGATCAGCCCATGTTCTTAAACACGGAGCCAACTCTCCAGCATGTGTGTGTGTGTGTGTGTGTGTGTGTGTGTGTGTGTGTGTGTGAGTGAGACAGTATAACCCTGTCTGGCACTGAATCATAGCAACCCTCTTGCCTCAGCCTTCTGAGTTCTGAGATTATAGTTATGAGCCACCACACCCAGGGGAGTTGTTAAGTTTCTTGAAAGAGGGGAATTATATGCATCAAGGCTTGATCACATCTTTAAAAAATAACTTTTAAAATAAACCTACTGTGTGTGGGTGGATGGGGGGCATGCTGCAGCGAGCATGCTTTTGTTCCACGGTGGAAGTGTCAGGATACATGTTGCAGGAGTAGGTTCTCTCCTGGCCTGTGGCCTTCAGATTCACACTCAGGTTGTCAGGCTTGGCAGTGAGTGTCTTTGCCCACCGAGCTCTCTTGCTGGTACTTGATCATGTCTTTTTCAGGACAGAGTAAAGGTTGCCGCGTGTCCTGGTTAATTCCTACGCCACTGTGGCAAAATACCTGACAAGAAACAAACGTAAGGGAAGAAGAGTATATTTTGGCTCACAGTTCAGGACCCACCAATCATGCCAGCGGGAGCTTGAGGCTGGGCCCGCCTACTCCTAGCTTCTAGCTTGCTTTCCTTTGTATTCAGTCCAGGACTCCAGCCTATGAAATGGTGCCGCCCACCCACAGTGAAGGTGGGTTCTCCCATGTGAGCAACCTAATGGGGATTGTCATAGGGTAATTACTGCTGTTATGAGATGCCATGACCAAAAGCAACTTGGGGAGGAAAAGGTTTATTTGAGTTACATGTCCTGAGTCACAGTCCACAGATGGAAGCCAAGGCAGGAACTTAAACATGGAGGCAGGGGCTACTGATGGAGAGGCCATGGCTTGCTCCTCATGGTTTGCTCAGCTGCTTTCTTATAGCACCCAGGATTACTAGCCCAGACTACTACCTACAAAAGCTGGGCCACATCAATCACTGATTAAGAAAATGGCCTGCAGCCCAGTCTTATGAAGACATTTTCTCAAGTGAGGTTCCCACCTCTCAGATGACTCCAGCGTGTATCAAGTTGACTTAGCCAGCACAGGAATAACCCTTCATAGAGGTTCCCTGAAGTTTGACTGCGTTACTCTAAATCCTGTCACAATGACAATGAATATGTTAACTATCTCACTGTTACTAATATAATGATCATTTTCTTAAAATAATCCAGTGTGTGTGTGTGTGTGTGTGTTTGGGAGACATGAAGACTGTCCATATGTTTATAAAGGTTTAAAATATGTGATAGGGAAATTCATTGTGTTAACTTCATTTTTAGTTTATTATAAGCATTTGTATGTTGATATGAAATCATATCTCTTTGAGTAAAGATACTACAAAAGGGAAAAACTGAGCATAGCCACAGTGTCACCAGGATATACTGAAGTGTTACTGAATAGAATTGTACAGGATCCTTACAGTGTAGCAAGCCAAGGAGAAAATGCTGGTCACCTGATTCCTTGTCATAAGTTACTAATCCATTATGCTTCTGTCTTAACATATTGTTGCTCTGTTTAAATTTGCTTCCACCTTCAAATGAGTGGCTCACTGTGGTTATCTAAAATTGAGTTCAGGGCTAGAGAGCTGGCTCAGTAGTTAGGAGTGCTTGTGGCTCTTAGAGAGTCCTGGATCCACTTCCCAGCACCCTCATAATGGCTCACAACTGTCTATAACTCCAGTTCCAAGATATCTGACACCCTCTTCTGACTTTGGCATGTGGTGCACATACATATATACAGGCAAAACACATAAGATAATTAATAAATAAATATAAAAAAATCAGTTACGAGCTATGGTGTGGGTTACATGAAGCAAATTACTTAATCTTTTTGGCTTAAAGAATGCCAAATGAAAACAAAATATTACTTATAAATGATTTGATATGTGAAAAATTTAGAATATTGCCCAGTATGGGGCTTAAGTAGAGTGATGATTTGGTGTTTGCTGAAGAGAATTTCTGAACTGGATATGACAACATACATTATAGCTCTAGTTGGGAGGCTGAGGCAGGAGGATTAGCATGAGTTCAAGGTCATCTGAGGTTAAATAGTAAGTTTCAGATTAGAATGGGCTATAGAGTAAGACACTGTTTTAAAAATAATCAGATACCTCAGACAACATACACACACACACACACAAACACACACACACACACACCAGGGTCAACTCTCAGACCAAGTTGTTGGAAGTCATCGATAAACCTTATTTAGGCGGGTGGATCTGTAAAGCTCCCGACAGCCGAGTGACTATCACAGACACACACAACTGTCTGGGGGTTTATTCGACTGTCACGGAGCAAGCTTCCCCTTTGCCTTTCTCACACCCTTCACACTCTAATTTGCAAGCTCACTTTCTGTGTTGCTTCCTTGGACATGGATCCCTTCTATAGGTATGTGGAGGATACCTGTTCACGTCCCAGGTAGCATCCATGTTTGTCAGCAGTGGTCATGGCCCATGCTTTTGGGATGCTCACATCCCAGTGGAGGAAGAGGAGTCAAAATCCATCAACAGGAAGAACCTCTCAGGGTTTCCAGTGATGTGCTAGAAACCGTAGTAGCTACTTTGGATGAAAGCCTCTGAGAAAGTGAGATTTGACTAGAATTTAAATTGAGTGCAGAGAGCCAAAGCCTGTGGGGAGTTTGAGAAAGAACATTCAAACAGGATTGTGTGAGAGCTGTAATTAAAACCAGGCTTTACTTCCTTTGCTAAGTGACCCCTGCTCGCTCTTCCTGATTCAAAGTGTTGTTTTGTCCTGTTCTTTTTCGCTTGAACCTTTTCCAGTTCCTCTGGAAGTGGTATCTTCCACATAGATATCTTCACATGGCACTGGGGGTCATACCGGTAGAAAGACAGGCTGTGACCCGTTCCACGATTCTTCCCAACATCATGTTCTGTCACTACAGGGCTGACGTCTTCATTTTGTGGTCAGTGGAGACTCCTAAGGTCCCTTCTGTCTTTGTGTATGCCTTTTCTTCCGTTCCTGCTTCTATTTCATAGTTACATGTCCTTTTGTACCACAATGACATATCCCTGCTAAGTCTTTATCTTTTTAAACATTTGTGTGTGTTTGTGTGTGTTTGTGTGTGTGTGCGCGCATGTGCACACGTGTTCGAGAATACGCACACCATCACAGATTTATTGACATCAGGGACAATTTGTGTGAGTCATTTCTCTCCTGTGTGGATTTCAGGGATTAAAATCAGATCTTTAGGGTTATATAGTATGTACCTTTACCCATTGAGGCAATCTCACCAGATTTTTGTTTTTGTGTTTGTTTGTTTGTTTTTTAATGGGATTATTTTTCAGTTAATTGCAGACATGTAACATTTTCTTTCTTTCTTTTTAACCTTGCACCAATAACCTCCAGAATGTCTCTCTCCCTTGGAGGCCTCAGCTACTCTGAGGAACTTACATTGTGTCTCTTCATCTAGAGCAGCAGCAGCAGTCGAATCTATCAGTGCCTCCTTTCTAAACAGTGCTAACCGGCCGACAAAGCCCAGAGAACGTTTTTAAGTAATTTGCTTTCATAGTGGTTAAGGGAACACAGTCTTTGGAGGGAAATTGTTTGGGTTCCCACCCCTCACTAGCTCTGTGATCTCAAACAACTCACTTCCTTTAAGCCCTAGTTTCCCTCGCTGAAAAACAAAAAGAAGTAGAGTGTATGGTTGACATTGCCCTTATTTCAAGGATTGTTTTGAACAAATGAACAAATGCTGACATTTCTGAGAACAATCTCTGACATGGAGTACACAGAGCTGTTTAGTTATTACTGGTCATATACAGTAAGGGGAATCTTAAACACTTCACAGCAAGTACTCTAGGACCTTGGCAGTGAATATGTTACTATTTTAAGTATGCCTTGTCTTTGCTGAGTAAGGAAGCAATTTGCTTATATTCAGAGCCCTGTTGTGCTTCAGACTTAGCACTGCTATGCTAGATAACTTTGAACAAATAGTCAGCTTTAATCAAGTTCACCAGCATGTGCCTATAATCCCAGCACTTGGGAGGCAAAGGCAGGAGGATTGCCATGAGTTCAAAGCCAGTATGGTCTACATAGTGAGTTCTAGGCCAGCCAAGACAACCAACTTTAAAACAACAACAAAGGAATGGATAATGACAAGTATTGGTGAAGGGTGGAGTTAAAAGGAGAAGCAGTACTTTGGGAAATAGTTGCAGTTCTTCAAAAGTTTAACTATAGGCATCATTTGGCCCGGAAATTCTACATTTACTATCTACTTATCCATGAGAAGTGAAAGTATATGTCTACACAAAAATGTTCATATTGAAATTCTTAGATGGGGGTTTGAGGGGACCCTAAGGTAGATTGTTTGAGTTAATTAGTGGAGTAGAAGAATTACTGATGCCATGGCTAGACAGAGAACAGTATGGTGAGGGCTCTGAGGAGTATTTATACCCCAGCATCAGAGACCAATGGCTTGGTGGGAGGAAAGTAGGGTGTGCCTGGCAAAGTGACCTTTCGAAAAGTAAGGATGCCTCACAGCACAAGCCTGCAGTCAGGTGGAAGAGAAGGGAATGGGGAACAGGATGTGTGGTCACCATACCCTTTGATAGAAGCTCAGCTGAGATGCTTTGGCACCTGCAAGTCTGTTAGCTAGAGAGTCAGTGCCTCAGGAGGGTGTCCGTCAATATCTGAAAGGGGATTGGCTGCTGCGGAGACTGACCTGAGCAGCAGCTACATTCTAACACTGCACTACTCTAATAGTGACCCAAACAAGAGACTAAATGATCATCCCCTGAAAACTGAAAAGACTAAATGTGACCTATCCGTGCAGTGGAATCATGCTTGGCCATAGAAAAGGCATTGAGAGTGACTAGTTACACTCACATAGTGTTTTGGAAGATAGGGAAGTATTGTGAATTTCGATTGTGGTAATGGCTGGACAGTCCTGAATTTACTAAGAACCACTGAATTATTTAAAGGGTAAAGTGCGGTGGTGGTGTATGCCTTTAACCCAAGCACTCGAGGGGCAGAGACAGGGGAGGGGGCAGGGGCAGATGGAGCTCTATGAGTTAGAGACCAGTATGGTCTACCTAGTGAATCCTAGGCCAGCCAGGGCTATAAAGCGAGAACCTGCCTCAAAAACACCATCAGCACCCAACAGTCTCCAAACAATTCAAAAGCGCCCCATAGCATCTCCATACATACAATCTTTGATGCCTGTGAGATACAGGGGTTTTAGAAAGGCCGTATAATCTACTCGAAAACCCCTAGTTTGGAATTTTTAATTACAATCTGTCTTTCTGTTAACAAATTGATACATTGTTCACAGAAGCCAAATGATGTCCATGGAACATGTTGGTTGGAGAACAGTAATAAGCTAAGGAAACCTTTGCTAATCCTCTTTGGAAATTCTCGTGTGTATCTGTGTGTGTGTGTGTGTGTGTGTGTGTGTGTGTGTGTGTGTGTGTGTGGTGTATAAGCAGGTATCTGTATATGGACGCTCAGGGTCAGATGGCTTCCTCTGTTGCTCTCTGCCTTGTTTTCTCCAGTAGGAGCTCTTCTTGAATCTGGAGCTCAGCACTTCAGCAAGGTCAGTGTTTGTTGTCTCGCCAGTCTTTTATACTGTACTGGGGATCTGAACACAGGTCCTTGTACTTGTAGGGCAAGCACTTTGCCATCTGACATCCCTCTAGATCCACGGAAATTCTTTAGACTTCAGTTTATTCTTCTTTCAGTTTTTAATAAATGTTTTAAAGAAATATGTTAGGCGTGGCCATACCCATGGTCTTAGCATTTGGAGGCAGAGACAGGAGCATTCCTGCAAATTTGAGGCCATCTTTTCCACATAGTAAATTCCAAGCCAGCCAAGAAAACTTAGTGAGTCTTTGTCTCAGAGGAAATTCATTAATTAATAAAAAAGGGAAGTGTATTTATTTTGTTTCTTTGTGAGTAAATGTTCTGCAACTTCTCTAAATAGATACTTCGTTCTCTTTTCCTTTTTGAATCTTTTGAAAATTGCTCATGCTTATTCTCTTGTGTCGAGAAGGTCAGAGACTAAAAGGATATTGTCCTTTAGGTGACACAGGATATCACCTTATCTTTGACGTAAAAGCAATAAAGAGCTGTGCCTTGCACAGGTCTTGCTGTTAACATTTATCTCCTGTAAGTAGAGCTCTTGGGTGTGATAGAGGAGGCCTCTTAACAACAGTATTAAACACACTAGAAAAATGTCACTGGGCATCACTGGTACTGAGCAAATATGAGTGAAGAGAACAGTTAAGAACGTGCAAAGCTTCTGTTATCAGAAGCATGACAGAGCATGTCCTGGATTTCTGGTCAAAAGTTCTGTTTTGGAATCTGTGTGACTTATTTCTTGACCTTGACAATGTGTTTTCATTTGTCTGTGGCTAGTGTTTCACAGGGCAGGCTTTGGGAAGATGTTACTACTTAATAGGCAGTCGTCTTTGAAATGTGATACAGTTTCATTAACTGAGAAGTATGAGGTACCAAATGGGTCAGTTGAGGTCTTACAAGGTGTATTCCCATCATTGTCTTGCTGGGTCGGAATTATTGATTGCTTTTACAAGATGGAGAGAATATAGAACTTTGAATAGTTGTTGTCTTTGGAGAAATGGCTCAGTAGTTAGGAGCCAGTACTGCTTGCTCCTGTAGAAGACTTTGGTTTTTAGCAGGTATCCAGAACTTGTATCAGGCTGCTCACAGCTGAAACGTTGGCCTTGAGCATCTGTGCCCTTGTGTGGTCGCATGTACGCGTGCGCACACACACACAAAAAACATTAAAATAGACCTTAGGTGGAGTATTGTGGTGAATGCCCTTAACATTTATCTCCTGTAAGTAGAACTCTTGAGTGTGTTATACATAAATGTAAATGCCCTTCAACCCCAGCACTCGAAAGGCAGAAGCAAGCAGTACTCTCTGAGCTAGAAGTCATATATATATATATGGTGAGTTCCAGGCCAACGACGGCTATGTAGTGAGACCCTGGCTCAAAAAATTAAAATAAGGGACTACAGGGGTGGCTCCGTGGACAAGGGCAACTTTGATTCTACAGAGGACCCAGATTCAGCTCCTAACTCTTACATGGTGGCTCACAATCCTCTGTAACCCCACTTTCCTCCCTGACCTCTGAAGGCAGTGGCCACACATATGGTGCATACACATGCATATAGGCAAAATACTCATATACAAAAAAAAAAAAAGAATAAAATAAATCATAGAAAAGGACAGAGTCAATAACTATGTGGACTCCTCAATTAGATTTCTTTATTTAATTTAGTCAACTATACTGTATTATATATGTGCCACAGATTTTGAATTTGTGTTTTTATGTTACATATAACACACCAAACAATGTGTTCGAGGCTTAGGATCTGAGACAGTAGCAGCCACCTATATGTATTTGTTTGTTCATGAATTTGCTAGTTTGTGAACAGTGGGCTTGGCACTATGCTTATATTTAGAAGGATACAAAAGTAGATAGATAGACTAGAGAGAATCCGGAGGTTTCCACAGATAGTAGCAATCTGCTGAGTGTCTTGTAAATAGTGTGTGAACAAGAGAGTAATCTTGTCCTTTGAGGTGGCAGCCTCCTCTTTTTTTATTCGATATTTTCTTAATTTACATTTCAAATTTTATGCTCTTTCCAGATTTCCTCTCAGAAACCGCCCAATTCCATCTCCCCTCCCCCTGTTCACCATCCCACCCACTCCTGCTTCCCTGCCCTGGCATTCCCCTACACTGGGGCATTGAGCCTTCACAAGACCAAGGACCTCTCCTCTCATTGATGTCCCACAAGGCCATCCTCTGCTACATATGCAGCTGGAACCATGGGTCCCACCATGTGCACTCTTTGGTTGGTGGTTTAGGGATGGCAGTCTTCATAAAGAGAAACCCTGTGACTTGTCATCTTAAAGAATGAGCTGGAACAGGGCAGCCAGAAATTCTTGGAAGGAAAGATGGTCTTGAGCAGCAGGGAGTTCCAAAACAAAGGGAAGGTATATATATTGAGACAGAGACTGGCGGAGCTCACAAATCCCTGAAACCATGAGACCAAGGGGGCCTTTTCCAAGTTTATCTTGGGCATTTCTTCAGGTAACAGAAGTCACACACATAAAGGAAAGGGGTGAGGAACTATTCAGAAGGATAAATGACCAGGCTTTTTGACTCAGAAGGTGGCACCGAGGACAAGAAAGAGGGATTCAGGTTTCTGGCATCAGTGCATGGGTAGGTACAGTGAGTATAAGGAAGTTCCAACTTCCTTCACAGGTCCCTGTCTGAGTCAGCCAAAGTCAACTAAAGGCACACCCACCAGGGAGTAGGCAGGCCCATTTACTAGCTTGTGTATGGGAGCCACACAAAACTATAGAACACAAAGAAGGGCCGTCCGTTCATAGGGGACTGAAGGTGGGGACGATGCACCGTGAACTCTTCTGTCACTATGACTTGTGTCCAAGTCTCTGTTGGATGGCAGTGCTCAGAAAAAAGGAGAGGGTTAGATTTAGTTCAGTAGGTGGAGATCTTGTCATATTTTCTGAGTGAAGCTCTGCTGGCTAGGGGAATTTTTAGGGAGGAAATATAAGACAATTGTACTTATTTTGGGTGACCTTTCTTCAGTGAGATGCTGATCTCATAGAGAACCTTCTCTATGCTGGGAGGCAGGGACAATTAGCCTTAAAAAATCTAAGGTGGCTGTGCTTGGTTTTGTGCTCCTGTGGTCAGCCCGTCAGAGCATCCTACCTCAAGGTATGGTTGTTGGGCCCTGCACTGGGGAGCAAGTATGGCATGAATGCTTACAGTGACTGGAAGTCATCAAATGCGTTTCCTTGGTGAAGCCTTCCTGATTCCACAGTCTGCTTTAGTGTGGTCCCCTTAGGTGCTTAGCAGGTTCAAGCTCTGCTATTACGTGCTTTTAGTTCCTTTATTCACTTCCTGAAGATTGAGCCTATTTCTTTTTCTAGTTATACAAAATAATCAAACACATGGCCACACACACACACACACACACACACACACACACACACACACCCATAATACTTTGCTTGTATTTTCCCTCCCTTTCCTGGGCAGTGTTTTCAGTCCCTTCTTCAAATACTCACACTCCATCCCAGATCTGTGCTTTTAAAGTTTTACAGTAGTTACCTGGGAATACAAACTGTAAGACATACTTCTGCTTCTCATGATCAGTAAGTTCAAACCCAGCTTCAGAGCAGTGGACTGGCTGCATTGGAGCTATTTCTCATACTCATTTTGCTGTCAGATGTTGGCAAGGTCAAACAGTAGCTTCATACTTTAGAAGGATGATGTGTAGATACTACTGACTCCTTCATGGAAACAAACTTAGGACAATAGGGACAAGAGATGTGGGCTGGTGGGATGGCTCAGTGGGTAGAGGTGCTTGCCACCAAGTTGCCACACTTTATGACCTGGAGTTAATCCATGGGACCCACAGGTAGAAGAGGACCAGATCCTGCAAGCTGCCCTTTCACCTACACACACACACACACACACACATACACACACACACACACACACACACACACACGCACGCACGCACGCACGCACGCACGCACACACACACACACAGAATTTAACTTAAAACGTTTAAAAGAGAAATATATATATGTGTATGTGTGTGTGTATGTATATATATAAATATACATATATATAAAATAAATAAATTTTATCTGTTAGGAGACTATAGATACTTTAATTAAAACGTTTAAGGGCCTACCATGTCCACCTGCAATGTATCCTAATCTCAGTATCTCCACTTAGGTTTGTATATCAAGACAAGGAGTGTCTCACTAGGTAGTCCAGGATGGCTTACAGTTTAAAATCCTCCTGCCTTAGCTTCCTGAGTTCTGACAGGACTTGATTCTTAGTATTTTGTTCCTTTGTTTGGAGACAGGATCTCATTGTATAGCCTGGCTGGTCTCCATTTCCTGATCCTCCTACCTTACAGGTTTGTGTCTCTATGCCTGACTTGATTGATGTTTTGAATTGTAGCTATTGTGTGGGTGTGATGTTGTATCTCATTGTGATTTTAACATAACCATGTCAAAACATTTCCTATACTTGTTGGCCATTCTGCTCTGCACTGGTCAAATGTCCTCTCATATCAGTTCTCATTTTTAACTGAGGTGTTTGAATTGTCAGAGTGGGTTTTTTTTTTTTATATTTATTTTTATCTTATGTGTATAAGTGTTTTGCATACATGTATTTCTGTATACCACATGCATGTCTGGTGCCTGAAGAGCTCATAAGAGGTCATCATATCTCTTGGCAATGAATTATGGATGACGGTGTGGGAAACAGAGCCTGGGTCTTCTGTAAGAGCAACAAGTGCTCTTTAAGTGATGAGCCCTATAGTTATCAGAGCTCTCTCTCTCTCTCTCTCTCTCTCTCTCTCTCTCTCTCTCTCTCTCTGTGTGTGTGTGTGTGTGTGTGTCTGTGTGTGTGTCTGTGTGTGTATGTTCTGGATACTAGTCCTTTTTAGAATTATGATGTTAAGTTTTCTAGTCTATATTTTGTCCTTTGCTGTAGTAGAAGCATGCTGTCTGCCTAAGGACAGTGTATTATAATTATGGAGGGTCCCACTCTACACAGTTCTGTGTGATTCTGGCTCTGGTAGAGCAAGGCTCTGTGCAGAGAGTAGTAGGCCCCCAGTGCCAGGACAGTACTCAAAGGAGGAAAGGAGATAAAAGACAAGTGCCAAAGTAATTATACCTTAAGAGAAAGGCATATTTTCTGTGTGTTTGGTCTGTGAAGGCACCGAGGACACTGGGTCTCCTGGAGCTGGTGTTACAGATGGTTGTGGGCTGCCATGTGGGTGCCCTGATTCTCTGCAGAACAACAAGTGTGTCTTTTTTTTTTTTTTTTTTTCTTCAACTGGGTCTTTATATGTAGCCATGTTGGCCTGGAACTCTATGAAGACCAGGCTAACCTCAAACTCACAGAGATCTGTCTATCTCTGCCTCCTCCCTACCTGTTGGGATTAAAGATGTTTGCCATTGCATTTTACTGCTGAGCTGTCTCTCTAGCCCACACCTTCCTGATTTTTGGATTTGTATATGTGGGGGGTTGGGGCCTGGAAGCAGTGCTAGGGATCAAGTGCAGTCTCAAAATTTCTGGGCATCACTGAACTATCCTCCTAGCCCTTTAATGAGTTTCTAATTTTAAAAATATGTACTGACTTCAGCAGCATTAACCTTATAGTTACAGATAGCAAGGAGAAATACATAATGTTATTATTCGGAATCTCAGTTATCCAAGGGTGTGTGTAAGCACATATGCAGTCCCAGTCACTAGTTCATGACTGATGTCTGGTCTGCACGTTCATGTCCATTTTAAAAAATGTAGTAGAAGCCAGGCGATGGTGGCGCACGCCTTTAATCCCACCACTTGGAAGGCAGAGAGGCAGGTGGATTTCTGAGTTTGAGGCCAGCCTGATCTACAGAGTGAGTTCTAAGACAGCCAGGGCTATCCAGAGAAACCCTGTCTTGATAAAAAAAAAAAACCAAATTTTTGTAGTAGAAGCTGAGTGATTGGCGTTGAGGAGAATAAAACATGTACAACCTGCAAATGGAATTATAAATCCTAGCTAGCCCGTATAGAAGACACACATCCAGGGATTTTAGCAACAAGCTGTAAACCAAGACTGTGCAGATTTTGGACTATTCTGTTTGTTTGTTTGTTTGTTTTGTTTTTTGTTTTTTGTTTTGGTTTTTCAAGACAGGGTTTCTCTGTATAGCCCTGGCTGTCCTGGAACTCATTCTGTAGGCAAGGCTGGCCTCGAACTCAGAAACCCGCCTGCCTCTGCCTCCCAAGTGCTAGGATTAAAGGCGTGTGCCACCACCGCCAGGCTGATTTTGGACTATTCTAATGTACATCCCAGCCATCTGTCCCTTGTCACTCGATAGTTCCCCTGGCCATGTGCTCATGATCCGTCTACTCTCCGGGCCACCTCCTCTTCTCCACATCTCTGCTCTCTTCCCCCTTTCCTCTCCTCCTGCCACCCCCTATCCCCAGCCAGATAACTGAAAACCTGCCTACATCTATTATAGGCTTCATCCTTTTATTGACCAATTAACACTGGGAGCAAGGTTTGCACCACAAAAACTGGTGTAAGGGAGAATTCACTCCTAGTGGGCAACCAGGTATTGGGATACAGTATTTAGCATGTGAATACATAGCAGCACCAGACCAACCCAACAGCAGCCCATTAGTTTTAATCATTCAGGAACCTACTCTAGAAAAGTGGGTATTAATAGGGACAGAAGTCAGATTCATATAATTGTCCCTTTAGCAATAGAATTTGAGAACTGAGAAAAAGAAGGCAAAACACACTAGGTTAATTAGTCTGTATTTGTATGTACCATGGATAAGTCATCTCTTATCTTAGTTTGGTTTCTGTTGCTGTGGTAAATAGCATAAGCAAAAGCATCATGAGAAAAGAGAAGGTTTGGTTGGCTCACAGGATACAGTCCATCACTAGAAGCCAAAGCTCTGATATTCAAGGTAGGAACCCATTGGGAGACAGAAACTGAAGGAGAGACCACAAGGCAATGCTACTTACTGGCTTGCTTCCATGCTCACGTTCAGCTGTCACTCTTCTACAGCCCAGGGTTGCCTTTCTAAGGACAGCACCACCCACAGTGGGCTGAGCTGTCCTGCGTGTATTAGCAATGAAGGAAGTGCTCCACAGACATTAATTATCACAGGCTTGGAGGCAGTTTCTTAACTGTGGTTCTCTCTTCTCAAGTGCTTTGACAGTCAAAATTAGCCACTACATTTTTCATCTGAGGATTCTTTTCATGAATACTCTGGTTATAGCCTTCCCTGAATATTCTTGTCAGAGCAGTCTTTATCAGTAAAAGGGTTAGGGTTTCTTGGTATTGCATGCAAACTCTTGTAGTGAAACATAGAAGGAATAAACACAAGGAGACTTAGAGATTAATGGTCACTGTCACTCCCGCCTATAATGCCAGCATTCAGGAAGTAAAGGCACAAGGATCAGGAGTCTAAGGCCAGTCTCTGCCGCACAACAACAAAGTGAGTCCTGCCTGAGCTTCATGAGCCTGTAATTTAAAAAAAAAAAAAAATAGTGGTTAGTTCTGGAGAATGAGGAAGAGAATTTTAGTGTTACAGAATGTTTTGATTCATCAAATCTTGGTAGGAGAGTAATTCATTATATTGGCTATATATATTGGTGTTTAGCATCAAATGTTGGGAAGATAGGTCAAGGTTACTACAGTTGAAGAATGATGCAGCATTTAATACAGTAAGTTTTAATTTCATCTATTTGTGTGTGTGTACACGTGTGTATGTGTGTATATATGTATGTGTATTTGTTTATGGAGACCCAAGATGTCAGATGTCTTTCTCAGTTGCTCTTCATTCAGTTTGGGGGGAATGGTCTTCACTTGACCTGCTTGGTGCTCAGTATTATAGCTATACAGGTTCACCAGCAAAACTTGGGAATACACTTGTCTCCGTGTGTACTCGGGGCACTGGTGTGTAGTGCCACACCTGGCCTTTTTTCTCCCAAGTTATCCTCAAGCCTGCATGAGGATGTGGGGGTGGGGATTAGAAGGATGCAATACGACAGGCGATAAAGCCAACAAACAATGAGTTTTTGGTTGGAGTGGCCATCCGTTTATGCCTGGGGTGGCAGGGGAGGGTTAGCAGTGCCCAGTTGTTGAGTTAGCAAAGGCATTTTAAGATTAACTGGTGTGTGTGTGTGTGTGTGTGTGTGTGTGTGTGTGTGTGTGTGAGTGTGTGTGTGATGTTTTTTTTATCTGAGGATACAGGGGAATCTGGGTGGAGCTGGTAGCATAGTCCATCCAGAGCTTAAATCGGGGTAGCAAAAGCTACTTGCTAAAAAGCACTTTACTAATTGAGCATTGCCAGCCCTGTGATAGACTGATACAACATTTTTTAGGGTAATAACTGAAAAGCTGGTTTTTCTTTTCAGTAACCTCAGGCATGCTTGGTTACCCACTGAGCTTAACCTCTGCCTCAACTCCTCAGATAGTCAGTTTTAAATCTCAGGGAGTCTTCTGCTCTTAGTGTGTATATCTGCTGTGTTTGAACTTGTTCACCCTTATGACTATAACTACTATTTATGATCTAATGGTCTCTATGATCTAATGGTCTCAAAAGCAATTTTGAATTAATCTAAAAAGAAAGATCTCCCACATATTTCTAACTTACATGGACACGGACATGACTACAATTTTTAAAAAATCGCAATAAATAAATAAAATTTCAGGATCTAGAGAGGTGGCTCAGTGGTAAAGAGTGCCTACTGCTCCCATAGAGGACACCGGGTCAATTCCAAGCACCCACATGGCAGCTCACAGCTGTCTCTGATTCCACTTCCAGGGGATCCAATACAATTCTCTAGCCTCCAATGGCTCCTATATATGCTTTGTGCAGACATGCTCACACATACACATTAGAACAAGTGAGTAAGTAAATAAATATATGTCCACTAGAACAAGGGAATAAATAAATGAATAAATATATGTCCAGATTCTGGAGGTGCTGAGTTTGAAACTCCCCAGGAGAGCTTTTCTCTAGCATGTGAAGTATCTCTTAGATCAGTCCTCAGCTCTGCAACAAGGGGACAGAATTCAGAATCTAAACATCCTGAAGAACCTTTGGGGTCAGGTGTGATTGTGCTATAGTCTCCAAACCCAGGACGCTGCAATAGAATGACTCTGAATTGAGGCTAGTTCAGGGTATAACAAGACCCTATCTCAAAAATGAAACAAAACACATTGAAGGGTTATTACCCAGTTTATACACTTGGACATCAACTGTATTTAGCTAAGAGAGGACAAGGACTTTAAAGTATGTACAGAACACATGCAGTCACAGGTTTTAAATATCACAAAAATGTTTTCTCCCAGAGAGTTGACTCATTTTTACACTGCATTTATTTTATATCTTTGTTTTGACATGGAAATTATGGAACCACATGAAAACTAATTCAAGAGCTAAGAAAGAGAGCTTGGGCTTAGATCAGTGGCAGAGCACTCAGCTAGTGTGCTGAAGGGCCCTTTTTTTTTTTTCCTTTTTTTTT
>NW_022196910.1:21682132-21684758 GCF_008632895.1 Mastomys coucha
TGATTCTCAGAACCACCAAAAAATTTAAAAATGAAATAAAGAACTAAGATAATACTTTGACCTGTCACGTGCTAAGTGGATCTGCTGGGATGGAACACCATTTCTTGGTAGAAAGTCATTGCTTTAACACACCACTGTGCCCTGCCTCCATGGCATTCTGGTAATGAATGGCTTGGGGGTTGCCATGGTGACCTTTTATGCATTGCCTTGCCCAGTAGTTCTTGAAGCAGTGCAGACTAACTGTCTGGTGCTGCCAGATCTGGAAAGAGTGCAAACAAGAGTGAAAAAAAAATCTTTACACAATGGGGTCTGATGTTTTTCTATAGCAGCTTCAGAACTAGCCTTTAATTTTAAGAGAGAGAGAGAGAGAGTGTGTGTGTGTGTGTGTGTGTGTGAATGTGTGTACTTGTGTGCACATACACATGTGCTCTGCTGTGGGCTTTTAAGGGCCTGTATGTTGAGCGAACTTGTACTGAGAAGTTACATTCCCCAGCCTGGTTCTAGTTATAATTTTCACCTTAAGTAAATATCTTAATTGCTTGTTCTTTATTTACTGTATTTTCCCCTCTTCACCAAGGGATTGCATTTTCAGATCTTGCAGAGACTAGGAAGGGAAAAATCCATCTGTTTGTCCCCTGCAAACAGTGGCAAGCTAACCTAAATATCAGAAGCACTTTCTAAATCATCTTCATTTTTTCCCCAGACATGTACAGTTTTTTGTCCTTGCTGGGATATTTAATGATCACACTAAGAAATAATTAAAAGATATCCTTGAGATGATGTCAGATATATAATGTCATGAAGAGTCCTGATTACACTATACATTTAGAATTAGAGAGATTTGACTTACACAACCCATTAATAATTCTTCATAGCACATCTTCATGCATCATCTAAAGATCTAAAGTGCATTTATTTATTTATTTATTATTTTAGTTGGACTTGCAGTGTTATCAAAGTTGGCCTAGAACCCACCATCTTCCTGCCTTTTCTCCTGAGTATTGGAATTACTGGTATATACATAACCTCACTAGGCTTTTTGTGATACTCATGTTTCTTTGTAGTATTTTAACATTTCTATTTTGAACCTTTGCAATTCATTTGGTTGGTTGGTTGGTTGGTTGGTTGGTTGGTTGACAATAGATCTCACTATGTAGCCCTGGCTGTTCTGGAACTCACTATGTAGATCAAGCTGACCTCACTCTCACAGAAATTTAGCTATGTCTACAAGTGCTAAGACTAAAAGCGTGTATCCCCCAATCCCATTCCTGATTTCTCTCAGCTACTTCTGTATCATCATCTTACTAGTCCCCCATGTTTGCCATTGAGGTATTGTGTGGGGCACTGCCGTGCCACCAAACAGAAGAACTGGTAATGTTGTAGCAAGTTCAGAATCCCAATAAAGCTCATAATTGAGAATGGCAGGAGTTCATACTAGCTCCAGACCAGGTTCCTGTCCTGGAGCAGGCAGGTCACCAGGACACCCCACTAAGAGGACCATGACAGCAGGTCATGTAGCATAAAAACCTCTCCATGCTAATGAGGTATCTAGATAGACCTGAGTATTTAGCCAATGAATGTCTATTCCTGGGCATTCCTTCATGCAAAACGCATTTAATACTTGATTCATCCTGAGTATGAATAATAAAACATCCACCACCATGAATAAAATAGTTTGGACAAGCAAGGACTATCTCTTTTATCTAGGATTGCCATTGGGTGAGGCCTTCGTCATACAGAGCCGTGACTGGGTCTCCTGTAGAAAGTCCCTTGTCCAGCCCCTCCATACGTTTGGCACTTACTTGTGCCTCTATCCTGGGCCCTGTAGACTCCAGTTCTCAATCCCAGTGGTGCTCAGGAGTTTGAGAACCATAGCCTCTGTTCCAGCCCCTGCTGTTTTCACCCAGAGAAACATAGGCTGGGATCCCTATCTAAGTTTCGCCTTCCTTTGAGCAGCCTGTAGGCAGTCCAGCACAACAGAAGCGAGGAAGATATGCAGCCTAACACCCCTACGTTTCACCTCCCCTGAGCATCACATAATAGCTCTCTGACACCCCAGTGGTGAGGCAGGAATGTAGAATGACAGTATTGTATAGTGTGAATTGTGTGCTAATCAGGATAGGGGTAAAGTGCTTGTCTAACGAGCTCATGACTGACCCCCATACGTTATGAATTCATGTTTTCTCAATGCACTCTTTAACTTCAGGATGAAGATGCTGGAGTGAAAAGCAAAGTTTATCACATTGCCAAGGAGATCATGAGCTCCGAGAAAGTGTAGGTATCAAGTTACCAGTTCAGAAGCCTGCTCTTCCCCGTTAGGCCTGTTAAAAAAAAAAAAATAATGCTTTTTGTTTTGTTTTGTTTTGTTTTACAGGTTTGTGGATGTGTTAAAGCTTTTGCATATTGTAAGTATCTGTTAATATTTTTCTCAAATCTAAGATTATTCCTGGTCCTACTGTTTTCTTACCCCAAAGGTTCTTAGCATAGCTAACAAGTGAACGATGCATACATGCTCTCTAGTACTTGGTCATATTTTAAATTTGCAAAAAAAATACATATTTATAAATTAAATATGTATGTCTAAATTATGTGTATATATATACATATGTATATGTATATATATATA
>NW_022196910.1:21684768-21706647 GCF_008632895.1 Mastomys coucha
TATATATATATAAAATAGACATTTTCCAAAATGTCTGTATCCCATTTACACCTAGATATACCCAGATGATTTCTAAAACTATGTCTTTAGCACCTTGCATGTCTCCATATTAGTGAGCTGTGATGGCTTCTGCTCCTGTTCCTCTTTTCCTCCTCCTTTTCCCGCTGCCTCAGCACTCACGATGGTGATGATGTTTCTTCCCTAATCCTAATAGCTCCCAGAGACAGACACTTAAGGCAAACATTTTTATAGCTAACTTCTTTTTTTTTTTTTTTTTACATTTGTCAACTTGAGCAGACCTGTTAGGAAACAGCTGTATATATCTGACCACATACTCATTTTTCCTCTTGCATATTTTTGTCCTTGTAAATTTTCACAAGATTCCGTGTGCACTGGCAATGCTTTTAGTGTTATTTTGGTTTGATTATATTTTGGCAAGATATCCTAAATACCCCAAACATCCCACACATGTTTGCTACTATATGTGCTCAAGTCTACTTGAAAATTAGATTGTCTATCTGTCTGCATGTGTGTCTCTCTTCCCCCAGTAGCCCTCTAGTCCTCTCCTCTCATTCTCTTACCCTCTTTCATCATCTCTGTGTTTGTCCCTCTTTCTCTCTTGAAACAGTCTCATTTCATCCCACCTTTGACTCAAAGCTGTAATGATCCTCTTGCCTCAGCCTCCAGAATCCCAGTTACAGTTTTGAGCCACCAGACTAGACAGCAATCTGATAGAATATTCTAGTCTCACTCCATTGTGATAAAACACAGGGACCAAAAGCAACATGGGGAGGAAAGGGTTTCTTTTGCCTTATACTTCCAGTTTAAAATCTCTGTTGAGGGAAGTCAGAGGAAGAACTCCAGGCAAGACCCATTGGAACATTGTTTACTTGTTCATTGTTTAGCTCATTTTCAGCTAGCTTTCTTATAAGCCCATACCCACCTGCATAGGGATGGTGCTGCCCATAGTGGGCTGTGTTGTTCTCAGTCAGTCATCAGTCAAGACAGTCTGTCTTGGACATTGTCACAGGCTACCTGGTCTGGCAGTTCCTTAATTAAGGTTTCTTCTTTACAAGTGACTCTAGATTCTGCCAAGTTAAAAACTTAGACTCTCAATAAACCTAGAAAGCTAGAACCAAGGCTACCTAGATGTAAAGATGTTGCTGTAGCCCATTAATCCGCTCTACCTCCCCAACAGCGGTTGTGTGAGTTCCTTGCCAGCCACCCCAATGCTCTAGATTCTTGAATGAGAGGCACACAGGTGCAGCCTTCTATTTTAAGATGCCTTAAACAGTGCAGTGTCTGAGCCACTCCCAAATATCCATGTTGCTAATGCCTCCCCTCTGATACTCCTGAGCTATTACTTACTGAAATCTGTTTTCAATCTTTGCTATCCTAGACCCAGTTTGGGGTGGGGCGGGGGACGGGGGGGCTGCTCTTCCCTGCTCTTACATGGCTGGTATTCTGTCTTCCCTGCTCTTACATGGCTGGTATTCTGTCTTTTGCTGCTCTCAAGCTTGTATCTTATTCCTTCCCTGGCAATGGCAATTCTCTTTCTTCTTCCCTGGGTTCCCTTGCCTGGGAAATCTAAACGTCCTGCCTCTGTCTCTCTGCCCAGCCATTGGCTGTTGGCAACTTTACTTACCAATCAAAGCTACCTGGGGACAAGGAGCCTCAGTGTCTTATGCTCAGATATGTGGGTTTCCATGTAATTTTGGAAACTGAATTAACACTAGTACTGTTATAACCAATCTGCAACATTTCACCTTTTTCGTTCATTAAAAAGGCCTTATCTCTCAGATACACAATGGACATAGTTATCACAGTTGTGTAAGCTATAAGGTATGATATGCTCCATCAGTTTTGTCAATTTATGCACATTACTCTAATATATGTCCTAATTTAAAGAATCTAAAATCCTATATCTGAACTGTTTTGATTTTTAACTTTCATTACCATCTGAAAACCACCCAGTCAAATCTAGATCGTCTTCCTTAATGCTAAACAATTTAAGTTTGATTATGAGACTATAACTAGTCTTCAACTCCGCCAGAGATCCAAGAATGAATTATATATTACCTGAATACATAGGAAGCACCAAAACATAGCTTCCAAAACTTAACCAATTTGCAGAGACAGCTGAATACCTGGACAGTCTCCTATTCCTCAAAATGTCAGAGCATCTGTCTTCAGCCTTCTGGCTTAGAACCATCTGATAGACCTTAAGTGAAGCAGTAACTTTGAAGGACTAGCTTACTCTGTTTTGGCAGAGCTAAGCTGTTGACTATCCCTCCATCTTGTCTCTGTCTTGGCAGAGTTAAGCTGACAACTGTCTCTCTTGTCTTGTGTCCTTTCTTGGACAGTAACTTTTTTTGTCTGAAGATGGATTAGGGAAATTCTTGCCCACTGGCTACCTTACCACAATTGGAGCAACTCCATATGAGGGCTTTGATGATCAATATCTTCCTTGAACCATGAAGGGGGTACTGTCAGGTGTAGACATGTCTCCTAGTCACAATTTCTATTAATAATGAAAGATATCTTAATACCAAATAGAATGTGTTATTTATTTTTCTAAGTGTAATAGAAAATGAACACATCTCCCCCCACCCCGTGTTTTCCCACCTTAAAATTGTCATTCTGTCACAAGTACACCCTTGTCTTGTGAGATATGTGAACTTCCACATGGTCATATGCTTTGTCTTCACTCTCACTCCTGTTAACTTGGCTACCACCTTCTTTTTCGAGCACTTCCATTCATATTGAGACTTCTGGATGAAATTCATTATTATAGCACATTTGTCTTGCTTCTGTCTTCCTTGCCTTGGTTTGGTATCTCCTTCTCTCAGTGACTCTATTTCAGATCTTTACTTCTTGGCTTTCAAAGACTTGTGGGTACCAAATATTTTTGAATAAATGGCCTTCTAGTGAGCATTCTTTATATACCTTTTAGTATATTATACAATTATACAAATTACTTATTTTAGCTTCACAATATCTGTAAAAATATTTTCCCTCTTTGTTTATTTTAAATTAAGAAAGTAGCCTGTTAAAAAATGCTACTAAAGCCAGGTGGTGATGGCACATGCCTTTAATCCCAGCACTTGGGAGGCAGAGGCAGGCAGATTTCTGAGTTTGAGGCCAGCTTGGTCTACAGAGTGAGTTCCAGGATAGCCAGGGTTATACAGAGAAACCCTGTCTCGAACCCCCCCCCCCCCCAAAAAAAAAGTTACTAAATGTCAAAGATGGACTTTGAAGTCTGGTCTTGGTGCAGAAATTAAAATGTGAGTTCTTGGTGCAGAAATTAAAATGTTTGCTTGCACTCCTAACCATTGCTATTTATAGCGTATCTGTAGGATGTAGTGTGTCCCTGGCATATTTGTTGCTTACAGAACTCTTTTCAGCTGCCTAGGAAACCAGAGAAACTCTTGTTTTTCATCTTCTAAAGCTGAAAATGAAGTTGGATTTTTTTTTTTTACTTAGATTTCTTATGAACATATGTATTAATGTTACTAAAAAGGGTTAAGAAGATGATGTAAATACTTGGTTTCTATGCTTTTTTGCATTGAATGCACTGACGATTATACACAACCTGATCTGTGCATACAGAACAGAAAGAGTCATTTCACCTGGAAAACTACTTTCATTTTACAAACAAAGTCAACAAAGCTCACTGGTGGGCCCCTGCAATCCCTGTACTTGGGGAGGCTGAGGCACAAAGATCACAAGTTTAATGCCATCCTGGGTTATATAACAAGACTCTGCCTGAACAAACAAGGCCAGACCCAAGTTAGGTAATGAGATGGGGACTCTCCCTTTTGCTTCCCAGTCTTCCTTTTATTTTTGCATATTTATAACATGTCTTTGAGCACTGCAGCTGCTTTGCTTTGGTTTTTCTGTATGTGACTTACTCAGTGAGAGCTCCTGTCTCTCCCTGTGTGTCCATGTGGGCTTTGTAATTCATGGTCTCCTGGTAGTGGTTAAACAATAGCTAAAGGTCAAGCTCTCCCCTCAGGACAGCTGGTAATTAAGTCACACACTCCTCTGGTTCTGGAGATAGACAGCCGGACTATATAGGCGAGGCCATCTGTTCTCTGCTTCAGTGCCTCGGGTGTTCAGACTTGATCCTATTCGCACTGATGTGTTTGCTAGGGTCTTCCCCAACTAATCCGAGTAGTCAGAGTGAGCATGTTGATATCGTAAAGTGTTGGAGTTGTTCTGGATCTTATTTATGTGCTGTTGGGGGGAATTGTTAACACTAATTGTATTATGCTGCATTGTAATATGCTTCATTATTTAGAGGCCCCTTTCAGTCTTTAAAAATTCCAGCCTGAACAATCATTTAATGAATATAATCATAGGTTTACATTTGACTTTGCATACAGAACCTTTGGTTGGTTTTTATTAGAATTAGTGTTGTGTCTAGTTGGTGTCAGTAATATCCGCAATGTGTGAAATGTTTTCCGCCTCCTCCCCTCCTCCTTTATTTTTTTATGCTCTCTATTTGTCTCTCCACTCTACTCTCCTTTCCAGTGCTAGTTTTCAAACTCAAGGGCCTCGCACAGTGTAGGCTGGTACTCTTCCACCAGGCCACACTGCCAGGCACGTCACCAGCTTCCCTGGAGTGCAGAAGCAAGCTCTGGGTCTCTTTGTTCCCCCGCATCTATATTGGTGTAGTGAAGGAAGCTTGGTGAATTTAGATGCTTCTGCCCAAAATAGTTTTGTGGCTCTTAAAGATTTGTCATACTTTCCCAAATTACCCTGGCTGTATGGATTTTTTTTTAAATTACATGTTGTAATCATCTTTTTTTATTATAAAAACAGAAAGGCTGGACCCTCCTTCCAGTGGTACCACTTTGGCAGTGGCTGAGGTTCGCGCGTAGCTGGGAAGTTTATCTGTGTAGTTCCTGTTAGTTGCATCTGGCCCCAAGGTCAGAGTGCATTGTTTTGGGGAGATGGAGCCAAAGAAGAGAAGGAATAAAGTCATGGTTGCCCTGCTGTGCGCAGTTATGGAGGCTGTTAGTTACTTGTTGGAGAGCTGGCGTTCATTGTCTTAGCTTAGATGCAGGGATACCCTTTTTTTTGAGCTGGGGTGTGGAGGATTTAACCTAAGATCTTGTGTACTGAGCACTCCTTGCCACCAAGAAAACCAGTGATTAGCCCCAGGTGAAAATAATTATTAAGTGACATTTAAAATTTTGTTGTGCGTGCGTGCGTGCGTGCGTGCGTGCGTGCGTGCGTGCGTGTGTGTGTGTGTGTGTGTGTGTGTGTGTGTGTGTGTGTGTTTTGAGACAGGGTCTTTCTGTATTGTAGCTCTGGCTATCGTGGAACTCGATATATAGCCCAGGATGGTCTCACACTCTGAGATCCACCTGCCTCCACCTCCCATGTGCTGGGCTCAGCAGTATCCATCATCATGTCTGGCCTTTTTAAAGACATGAATAGTAAGGCAGACTTTATTCAGTACCAGTGCTGATTTTTCAGGGGTGAAGGGATTGAACTTAACTCCAAACACAGAATTCATAGCCAAAGAGAAGGTGAGTTTCAGTGTGTAGAAGGTTCCCAAAGGAGTGAGTGGGGGACAGGGTGACCTGCTACTGCTTGAGAGATGGTGGAAGGAGAGGCGCAGGGCCAGACACTGGAGCGGGTAGTGAGTTCTTAATAAAACTAGGTTGGATAAAGAAGTGCTTCTGCTGAGCATTTTGGAAAAGCGGAGAGTCGTTAAATACCTGCTTAGAACATACAACTGTCGCTCTTAGAGGTCCAAACTGTTCAAGTTCCTATAGTCTTTATTAAGTGTCCTTTTTTAAGACAGGGTCTTCCTGTGTAGCTCAGTGTAGCCTCAAACACACAGCAATCCTCCTGCCTTGGCCATTCCCCACCCCTAAGTGCTGGGTTTACGCAGGAGCATATGCCACCATCCCTGTCTTTCTTCGGCTCTCTAAGTACCAAATAAACTTTCTGTTTTGTTTTGAGCTCCTACCATAATTTGCAAAACTATACCATTGATCTTCAGTCCATCTAAAGCTGCCCCAAACATCCAGTACTCTTAGAAAACAAATCACACCTCATCTGGTTGTGATGAGAACCTCCTGAATGGTGGTTACATCATTCTTTGGTCAGCCCCCTTTGGATTTGGCTGGTCTTTTTTAAATGTGTCTCAAATAAACAAGTGTCTGTTCTGGCGGTGGTGGAAGACATGGAATGCAAAGTCTGGCCAAAGCAGTGCGAGACTGGTTCTTCATCCACTGTCACTGTCATGATGAGAAAATGCCTTCCAGTTGGAAAACAAAAGTGATTCTTGTGCCAAGCGACCAGCATAGTCATCACTTAATTCTGTAGGAAGACAGGAGCATGCTTGTTGCTTTGCTCTGCAGGAAGGCCTGCATCTGAACTGTGCTAATCACTACACTGGCAGATAAATGTATCACTTGCTTACCTTGCTGAGGGTTGAACATATTTAACATCTGGAGCGTGATTCCTAAATGTGTTCTATAGTGTTCCTTTATTGTAGACAATATAACAACTTCCAGAAGAGTTAAGTAGCTGTGTTTTCTCCCAGCAAATGCCAGGACTGATTGAGGCAAGCTGCATGGGATGGAATGTGGTTGCTGTCAGCTTGCTCTCTGGAGATGCCTGTGTGGTTTTCTAAACTGGAGCTTTTGCAAACTAAATTCTTGTTTGATATTTTACTAATTAGTTATACAAGTTAGTTCTGTAGTTGCTATGCATATAAGGTATTCCTTTAGATCAATATAACTAATGGGGCAATAAAAATGAACCCAGGCTCAGCTTCCAGGAAAAGGTTTTAGTATTTGTTAAGAACGTGAGGAGGCTGAGAACTTAGCTTTGTGGTAGACTTTCTTGCCTAGCATTCAGAAAGCCCTGGGCTTAATCCTTAGCATCTAATAAGATGGGTGTGGTGCTACAGGCCTGTTATTCCAGTGTTTGGGAGGTAGAGGCAAGAAGATGAGAAGTTCAAGGCTATCCTTGGCTACTTAACAGTTTTGAGGCCATACTGGCACATCTGTAATTCCAGTCATCTAGAGTTTGAGGCAACAGGATCGTGATTTCCTGAGGCCATCCTGGTCTCAGCAAGACTGTCTCCACACATTGAGGGGAGATGGGAGTATAGCTCAGCAGTGGAACCGGATCTGCATTCAGAAGGCTGGGAAGCTAATGCCCCACACTGTAAAGAAACTTGAGTGTACTTTGGGTAGGAAACCTTCCGTTCTTTTAGAGTACGTGTGAGGAGTTTTTTAATTTGGTGTTTGTTTTGCTCATTTCCTTATCTTTGTTTTTACTTTTTATTTGTCCGGGAGAAGTAAGAGATACTCTTAATTAATTTGTCTTTTAGAGGAGTATGTTGAAGGAATCAACAGATGAGAGTCTTAGTGAGTCTCCTACGGGTTCTGCTCGAGGATTTGTAATCACACTGTTAGGGGAAGGAATGGTCCTTTGTTTTGGAGTCTTGGGGAGGGGATTCCAGTATTGTTTAATTTAGATCTTGAGGCCCACCCTCAGAGGACAATGGAGCCTCTGCGAACACTTATCTCCTCCCCCACCCTTTCCTCCTCCTCTGCAGTGATGGGTGTGGTGGTGGTGGCGACCTATATTAAAACATGGCAATAGTCTTAGAACAGAAGATGAAAATATGTGGGTCTTTTTTTTTTTTGTGGAAAAAATAAATATTTTGGAAGTTAACATTCTCAATATCCCCAGCTCCAGACCCCTGAGGGGCCTGCTAGAAGGGTTGATTGGCCATGCTGCCCGGTTTGGGAGGTAGCCTGTCTGGCTGTCCCACACGGCACTGCCACAGAATGTGTGGGACCTATAAGGAAGCCCTATGGGGAGAGTGTGTGGGGAGGCAGGGTGTGGACTTGGACTTCACACACCAAACTGCTTCATCAGCATAAAGTTCTGCTGAGTCATGAGACCTTATGGTGGGGATGACTCTCTAGTGCAGCCTGTGGGCACCATACCCTGCTGTGGTGGCACATGGACATGCGGATCCCCCACTGGGCCCCATGTTGGCCTGGGAGATTGGAGAACCCAGAGGGCATCTGCTCCACCATCATGTTCTTCAGGTTCATGAGATGCAGATTGGGAGCCTGTGCCTTGGGTTGGTTCTCACTTTTGGAGGGTACTACTTGGTTTCTCAGAGGGGCTGATTCTGGATAAGTCAAATTCAGGAATGCCGGTAGGACTGGGCAGGATTACCTCACTCACTCATTCATTACGGGTGCCACCCCAGGGAGACCCCAGGTGGATATGTCGCCCTTGAACTTATGTGGCCAGGCGCATCTTTGCCCATCTTTGCTGCTGGGGTGGGTATGGGACCAGGTGGCTGGTTTTAAAGTATAACTGGTGAGCTCATTGGGAGCTCGGCTCAAGGGAGATGAGCTTTAACACCTAGAGTCAGTATTGTGTTGACTCTGCACCAAATGTATTGCAGTAAGTTTGTGCAACAGCTAATTAAACATTCTTGCTAGTACTATACTAGTTGTGTAACAGTTGCACCTATTTCACAAATGAGGAAACCAAGGCTAGGTCAAGGAAGTACAGTCAGTCAAGGGCAGTGGCTTAGATCTGGAATCCTGATTGCCAAGTGCCGCCCTCTGCAAGACTCAGCTAGCCGTTCCAGGTTGGGAAACGACTTCTGACAGAGATGAGGGGCTCTTAAATCCAGAATGGAGTTAGCTAAGACCTTCTTAGAACTTCTTAAAATTTTTAATTGGATATTTTTGAGACTATCATGCATAAGTACTACACTTAGGCAATTTCTGCCTCTCCCTCCAACTCCTTTTCCCTCTTTCAACTCTTGCTTTGCCAACACTTCCCAATTCACTTTTTTTTAAAGGTTTATTTATTTATTATATGTAAGTACACTGTAGCTGTCTTCAGGCACCCCAGAAGAGGGCATCAGATCTCATTACAGATGGTTGTGAGTCACCATGTGGTTGCTGGGATTTGAACTCAGGACCTTCAGCACAGCAGTCAGTGCTCTTACCTGCTGAGCCATCTCTTTGGCCTCCAATTCACTCTTTAGTCACACCCACAGACACACAAAATTTACTGAGTCTACTTAGCATTGCTCATATATAGATATGCTTAGGGCTGACCACTTGGGATTGAATAACCTATCGGGGTTATTCCCTAGGAAAAAAATGGTTCTTTCCCTTCCGGCAACCATTGATTGCCTGTGGTTCTTTGTCTAGGTTTGGGGCCTTGTGAGAGTTCCCCCATTCATGTTGGCACATCAGCAGGTATCATTATACAATGCTTGTTTAAGCAATAAGTTGTGATTTCATGAATAGAGATTCCCAGTTACATCTAGATGCTGTCTCAGAGCAGGTATCTTGGATTTCTGGTGCTCACAATCTTTCCTCTCTGTGCTTCCCCAGTGTTGTAGGTGAACTAGTTGGGGCTGGACACCCCACAGTCATCTATCTTCTACATTTTAACTACATGTGGATCTCTGTAATAGTCCCTATATATTGCAGAGAGGAGTGTCTACACACACATCTCTGGATATAAAGATCAATATTTAGGGTAAAGTTAAAATATATATTGGCTTATGTATCAGTCAGAGTACTCTAGAGTAACAGAATTTATTGAATGGATCTCTATTATACATATATATAGAGAGGGGATTTATTAGAATGACTTACAAAGTGTAGTCTAGCTATGAATGGAAAGTTTAAGAAGCCAGAAGTTGCTCAGTCCCAAGGCTGGATGTCTCAGCTCGACTCAGTAGAAGTAGGCTTCTAATGCCAGATTAGAGGTGGATCTGTATACTTCAAATTTAGCATAAGTCCCTAAATGTTGTGCTCTCCTATTTTTGGATATTAGTTAATTCCATATGTAGTCAAGTTGAAAACTAAAAATAGCCATCACGGTTTAGAAAAATGGCAGTAGTAGGTTCTTCTCTAGGGTCCTCTCCAGCCACAGGCTAGGTTTACACACCACACATGTGCATTTCCTGAGCGGGCCTCAAGTCTGATTAGACAGTTGTTGGCTACCCCCAAGATGAAGATGCCACTATTGCCCTTTAGGGCTATCTTACCTCTCTGGTCATGGGAGGAGGCTTCCGGGTCAATTCCAGCTTCGGTGTCCAAAGCGTGTGATGTCTTCCAGAATAGGGTCTTCAAGTTCTAGGACGCAACTAAAAGTACTGTCAACAGCTTGGTGAACAACTTCTTGTGCCTAGCACCGGGGTTTCATTAGTTTGTGCCTCATGAAGGGAGCGTTATCACCCCATGTGACAAAATAGAGTCCTCGTATTTATATGATAGCACTAGAGTGACTTTAATTCCTAGAACTAGAAA
This sequence comes from Mastomys coucha, assembly GCF_008632895.1. Classification (NCBI taxonomy): domain Eukaryota; kingdom Metazoa; phylum Chordata; class Mammalia; order Rodentia; family Muridae; genus Mastomys; species Mastomys coucha. Next base: position 21,695,097 of record NW_022196910.1, read on the forward strand.
CCAGTTTTTAGATACTTCTTTGTATAATTGAAAGATAAGATAGCTTTGTGATTGTAGGTCTTCAGAGGGTAGAACATGTCTAGGCAAAGAGCTTTTGATCAAGTTGTGTGTATGAACAGTGACTTCTGCCCTCCTGACTGTAATAGGATTTCCGGGGTGCCGTAGCCCATGCGTCCAGGCAACTCGGGAAGCCCGTGATTGAGGACCGGCTCCTTAACCAGATCCTGTACTACCTGCCTCAGCTGTATGAGCTCAACCGGGATCTCCTGAAGGAACTGGAGGAACGAATGCAGAGCTGGTAAAGCGTGGCCCACTTTAGGCTTCCCCAGAGCATACTGTTTTAAATGAAGCCACAGAGAGACCCCGCTGGGGAGAGGAGAGTGGCGACCCTTATACAGCGCTGTTTCAGTATGTTCACATTCTTGGTAGTTACCTGTAAATTGAAGATTTCAGATGGCCATACCTTGGCACACTAGATTTAAGTACATGCCCTTTAAAAAGTTCTTCAATAATGTCTGCTCAGACCCAAGCTAAGCCAGTTCCTTTTTTTAAAATTTTGTTTTGTTTTTCTGTTTATTTATTGAGACAGGGTTTCACTTCCTGATACATTCTAGGCTGTAATTTTTTTGTTTTGTTTTGTTTTGTTTTTTCAAGACAGGGTTTCTCTGTGTAGCCCTGGCTGTCCTGGAACTCACTCTGTAGACTAGGCTGGCCTCGAACTCAGAAATCCGCCTGCCTCTGCCTCCCAAGTGCTGGGATTAAAGGTTGTATGCCACCACTGCCCAGCCAGGCTGTAAATTTTTAAATTATTTACATTATCATTAGTGAAAAGGAAGTATAATTACCAAATAATTCCTGCACATAGGTTATCTTTTGTTCTTTATGCAATTTTATATTAATACTACCCTGAATGGGCTTTAAAACCTAACTGTAATATATGTAGTAGAAAGAAGTTTAAATATTTTTTGCTTATACTAAAGGCTTCCTCAAATTTTGGATCTGTAGGTGATCTGTATTAGAAATATTAAACATTCCTAAGAACCAGACTAAATTAATGAAAGAGATAACTCTTTGTTTATGGAAAAAGTTTCACCTATTGTTAACAAAATAGTTCAAGTCTTTGAATAAGGTATTTTCTCTCAAAATATTCTTTTCATGGAACCATGTGGAGCTTTTGCAAACCCAAATAGTTGGAAAGCTGAGGCAAGAGGACCACAAATCCGTTGAGTTGTATGGGCACCTCACTGAGTCTCTGTCTCAACAGAAAACGTAAAAGACAGGCTGGCAAGATGGCTCAGTGGGTAAAGGTGCTTGCCACGAAATGTGAAGACATTTCTGAGTTTGATCCTCAGAACCGGCATGGTAAAAGGACAGAACTGATTCCCCAAAATTGTCCCCTGACCTCACATTCATGTGCCACTCAAAATAAGTAAGTCAACCCACAAATATTTTTAAAGTTAAAAAGAGCTGGGAATTTAGCTTAATGGTTTGCCTATCATACAAGAAGCCCCAGGCTCAAATATATATTTATATTATAGCATTTAGAGCTCTAAATACTCTACATATTTTGAATGAAAGGTGCATATTTGCTTTAGTAAGACTGATTTAAGGGCTCCCACTGTTAGAGAAATTACAGTATTTTCAATTCTGGACCAGACAGGGAGGGCCGGTCTTTCTCTATATAGTAGAAGTTTGGTGCTCTGAGGAAGGACCATTGCTTGGTGATGCTGAGACAGTTGAGCTGGTGTGCAGTATCTCTCTGCCAGGGAACCTTGGAAGCAGAGCCCACCTTGTTGACCTGGAAAGCTGTGGCCCTGTGCATCTTCCCATGGTGACACCTCTGCTCTGCTTTCTTATAGGACATACTTAGCCAGCAGGGACTCCTCACCTTGATCATGCTCTGCTACATAAGGAAGGGAGTGGTCCAAGGCTGCTGCTCCCTCTTGATCTCTTGCCTGCTGCCAATTCAGTTTTGTTGGGGTAGAGCCATGAGAAACAAGGAACTTACAGCTATGGTCAAGGAATCCACGTCCTGGCTACCACCACCTCGTGTGATAGGAGCAGCATGCCTTACTTATCTGATTTTTAAAAAAATATTGAATTTTTAAAAATGTTCTTGCTTTGTATTTGCTCTGGCTTGAGATCTACTATAAAGTATAGGCTGATCTTGAACTCAGAGTGATCCTCCTATCTCACCCTTCTGAGTACCAGAATTACAGGAGTGAGCCACCATGCCTAACAACCATTTCATTTTCCAAGGTTTGACTATCTACTGTGCTGGTTGGTTATCTACATATGGTCAGTGAGTGTATCATAGAGTACACATAATATACAAAAGGTCTTACTTTCATGAAACAGGCATTCAAGTGGGGATTAAAACAAGATAAATAGACCAAAAAAAAAAAATCAGAAAAAAAATCTGATTTGCAGAGACTAAAATGCTGGGGTATTTAGTGAAGATTAGATAGTTAAAGAAGGCTCTTTAAGAAAGTGTAACATGAGCTAGGAATACAGTCGGTAGTAGTGTGCTTGCCTCGTGCATGTAAGGTGTTCAGGTCCTCCTTCCCTGAAAACAGAACATGTAAACTGACAAGGGAAGATGGAATGGAGAAACTCCGAGGCCTCCATACTTCCAGACACGTGCAACCATTAGTCAAAGGCCACAACATGGGACTGGACTCCAGTGTGTTTAAAGACCACAAAGAAGTTCTACAGAATGGGAAGGGGGGAGGGAATCATGGCCTGGATCAGACAGTCAGGAAAGCGTAGTAGCCCTTGGGTGCATGGAATGTATTTTTATTCTCAGTGCAATAGAAGGTTCTTGGAGCTGGGTGTCATGGCACTGAGCTGTAATCATAGCAGGAGAGAGGCTGAAACAGGCCAGTCGTGAGTTCAAGGCTAGTCTGGGTAGCTTACTGAAACCATCTCAACACACACACACACACACACACACACACACACACACACACACACACACACACACACACTCTGAAAAGAAGCCATCATTGGAAATCACACAATAGGATGTACATTTTTTAGACTCTCGCTGCCCTGAAGATCGGAACAGAGAGGACAAAAATGGAAAAAGGCTGGCAGTCTGGACAAGATGGCTTCATGGCAGAGCCAGTGATGAGGAAGAGGGAAAAAATAGAGCTGGTGACTCAGCTATGCCTCAGACACAGTAATGACGGCTTTTATGTTTTTGTGTATCCTCTATCCATAGGACAGAACAACAAAGAATTGCTGACATCTTTGTAAAGAAGGGACCATATTTAAAAATGTATTCCACATACATCAAAGAATTTGATAAGAACATAGCTTTGCTGGATGAGCAGTGCAAGAAAAATCCAGGCTTTGCTGCGGTCGTCAGAGAATTTGAGGTATTTGCTATCTTACAATGTTCAACTTTTTTGATTTTTCTTTTCTTTTCTTTTCTTTTCTTTTTCTTAATGCCTTGGTCTTTTGTGGTCATTAAAAACAAAAATTTCAAGTAAAAATGTATTAAAGTATAATGTCTTTTGCCAGGCAGTGGTGGTACACACTCACAGCATTTGGGAGGCAAAGGCAGGCAGATCTCTGAGTTAGAGGCCAGGCTGGTGTACAGTAAGTTCCAGGACAGAGAAACTCTGTCTCAAAAACAAACAAACAAACAAATAAATGAAATGATAATAGCAATCTCTTCTAAATCTTAGAATGGATTAATTGATCAAATAAAACAGTGAAAATTCAATATAGTCCAAGATTCAATTCTGAAGACCTATTATTGCATATTGTACTGTTTAAATTGGGTAAACAATATTTTGGTTAGAGGTAGTTGGCTAATTAATTTATTTAAAAAAAGGTTTCACTATGTATAGCCACACTGGCCTTAAAAAAGTCCTGGCTTTCAACTGCCATCAGCAGGGTATGGGTAGTGCAGGCCTGTGCTCTCAGGACTTAAGAAGCTAAGGCAGAAAGAAAAGGAATTTAAGGTCATCCTTAGGTACATATTGAATTCCTGTCATCATGGGCAACATGAATCCCTGTCTCAAAATCAAAAAGAGGACCAACAAGCTAGCTCGGAGCATAAAGGCACTTGCTGCCACATCTGGGATCCCACGTGTGGAAGGAGAGAACTGACTCCTGAAGCTGTCCCCTGACTTCAGCATGCATGCTGGGGCACATGTGCACCCAACACTGACACATGCGCGCACACACACACACAAAATAAACTAAGGAGTAAACAAATAATCTTAATTTTTTTAGGCCTGTGGTAAAATGTATATACCATTGACTTACGACCTTAGCCAATGTGTATAATTCTGTGGTATGAAATATGTGGATAATATTGTGCAAACATCTTTTTAAAACTTACATAGGTCTTGCAAAATTGAAATTCCAAAGCCATTAAACATTAACTTGTCCTTCTTTTCCACCCTGGCTGGCCATCCCTGTCCTGCCTTCGGCCTTGATGAATTTGAATACAAAGGGATCCTTTCCTATTTTTACCTTAACATTTTCTTCCATTTGTCTGACAGCTTCACATATAGTAATAGAAAGGAACATAATTTTTATTAGATTAGTAAATAAATAGTTTTAGCATCAAAGTTAGAAACTTTGCCTTTGCTTTATTATATGTGCCAGCTAAAATTTGTGTTTTGACTGACAGTCTGGAGGCCAAACTTACTGGAATAAAATGATATTGTACATTGTAACCCAGACTTATTTCAAGGTGGTTTTGTAATCAGGGCTGTCCGTGAGCCCTGGTCCACCAGCCTCTATCTCCTTAGTACTAGCATCACATCCTTTTTAAAAACAATTAGTTTAATTTTACTCTTATCAATTTGGGTTACTGTATTTTAGTGTTTATTTCTTTAGCTAAAATGTTCAGTAAATTCTAGCCACCCAAAATAAGAAATGAAAAGTTTCAAAAATATTATAGTGTTACTGATTTTTGCTTTATACTGCTTTGTGCAAGAAGCAGCTAGTTACCCTTTGAAAATAACTTGCAGTCTTTCCTGCTGTTCCTCTCCTCTCCTATCCATGCCGTCCATAAAAGGAGGCATCACTGAGTATCATGGCACATCCTGTAATCCTAGTACCCAGAGAGTGGAGACAAGAACATAGAGCTCATGGCCAGCCTGAGCTGCATAGAGGGATCTGTCTCATAAGTAATGCAAGGGCACATGTTTATGTTCATTTTGATCCTACCACACAGTCAATGTTTGGACTGAATGGAGCTCAGGGATAGACCGAGATAACTATTCTACATATTAAGGAAACAGTTTTAAGGAGAATCACATGGCTTTTTGGCCAATTCAGAATGTCCCAAGGCTCATGATATACCTCAGCAGCAGCACATGTGCTTGGCATTTGCCATGCCCTGGGTTCCTTGGGGCACACACCCCAAGGAAACTGTTATAGTCAAGTGTATTCATTCTGCCTTGGCTGTCTTTTATAGAACTACTTGTCCAACAAGAGCTTTGCATTCTTCATTCTTTCAAGAGAAGGGGCACTTAGCGAGGCTGCTCTGAGCTTTAATTTCTGCAGCACTCCCAGTACCTTGTTTTTACGATGTGTAAGTATACTGACCACAGGGTTCTGACTATTACTTAAATCTAACCCCAATTAGTTTTAGATCCACTTCCTTATTTTAGAGATATGCATCCCCTTCTTGGTTAGGACTGAACTGACAGATGTCCCTTGAGTGGAAGCTGGGACATCCCCAGAAGGGGATGCAGCTGTGGGCACCACACTCTGGGAGAGGGTTGTGAACCAGGGCTCTTAGAACAGCAGCTTCAGAAACCCACTGGAGAGGTGGTTTCATGGCTCTGGTCAGTCTCCCTTGCTGCGTCATAGCCACTGGGTCTTACTAAAGAAAGCATCTCTGGATTCTCTTCCTATGTGCTTCAGCCTGCACTCTCTGCTTCTGAAAGAACAATGGGCTTACTTTGAATGTCTTTTTTTTTTTTCTCCCCCCGACCCCCGCTCCAGATGAGCCCTCGATGTGCCAACCTGGCCCTGAAGCACTACCTGCTAAAGCCAGTTCAGAGGATCCCTCAGTACAGGCTGCTGCTGACAGGTAGGGTCTCCAAACCTTACCAGCCAAGTGACAAGTGATACCGCCGAGTGCTCTTACTGAGCACTGTCTTGCCTAAGCACACCATCTCTGTCTTCTCTAACCGCTGCATCCCTGGAACTGAACCACTTTTGCTTTTCGAACATCCAGTGCCCACACTCACCCCAGGGCACTCATGTAGGTTATGTGCACCCTCTGTTCTGAGCATCATTCACCACATCAATCTTCATCCTGTGTTGTTTCACCCCAGTGATGTTGTTAATCCCATGGAGGTATTTTCTCACCTCCCGTATGCTTGTACAGCACTGTCCTGGTGACCCTAATACTTTACTCTGTTGTTGGGAGGATCGATTAATGAACTAAAGTGTATGCATGATCCTTAGAATAAGTCTTTGTACATAGAAAGTTCTAATAATATTAGCTATTCTTAGCAATCGTAACAGTAACCTTACTATTATTACTTGGGTTATTTTGACTATTATTTGCAAGATTTTAGACCTCTGGCTAGTTTACAAGGGAATATGAGGTCTGATTTGGATAAATGCACATGTCCTTGGGTACTTTTGTTCCCTGGCTCTTTACAACTACCATAGTAACATAGACAAAATACTAGGCTTATGAAGATTAGGTGATTTGATCTCATAACAAAAACTAATACACATAATGTCAGTGCCAAAGATATTATCTGATACATACTGTTATGTCTACTGAGATTTGCTGAAGTACATTGAGAGAGAGGGAGAGAAAATTATAAGTGTGTGTGTGTATAAATACACACATGCACACACACACACACACTTGCATTATATTTTGTATCAAAGTGGGTAAGAACATTGAAATGCCACTATATACGTGTGGTTTGGTGTAAATAGAATGTGAGGTACTTGGCTATGACTAATGTCCTTGTAAAAATGATGTGCGTTCTGCCTCCTTAGTCAGGTGCTCTTAAACCAAGAGTAATAGAGGAGTATGTGAACCCTGGAAAGGCAGCATTGGCTCAGGTCCCTTGAGGCAGATGGGACAGGCTTTCCTGGATTGGGAAATCCAGTGATAAGATGGGAGGTCCTTTTCTTTCAGACCTGGGACCTGCCAGCCAAGGTGTGCCAAGAGCTCAATTTGAATTCCTAACTGCCAATTAGGCACTGGATTTCTTTCTAGAATGACACAAAGCTACACAAATAGTTTGAGGAAATCCTGCCCATCTGCTTTCCTCTGCTCCTGGCTGAGATTATTAATTTACAGGACAAGAGGAAGTGCTGATGTGCAGTGTTTTTGCTAGATAAATCAACGTTCTAGTGTAACCAGCTACTCAGTAGCATTGGCCATTGTCACAGCAGTAGAAGGGGGGCTGCTTTTAGTGGCCAAAGACAGCCGAGGCTTCAGATGTGAGAAAGAAGGATCCAGCTACTGAAAATGAAAGTGTAGAAGATAACTTTTTTTTACATAGTTAAAAAGCTGCCTGTGTTTAAGTTAGATTGCATGCTAAGTTGTTTTTGGTGGAGAAATGAGAAAAACAAGTTTTTAAAACTATGTGTGTTATCTTTTTAAGACAAGTTTCATTGTGGAGACAACAAAGTTTTCCTCAAACTACTTAGACTTCTGCCTCAGCCCCTTGAATGCTGGGATTACAGGCAAGCGTCATCATCCCTGACATTTCTTTTTATTACACTTGCTTACTTGTTTGTGTATTGTGTGAGGTATGTGTGCCATAACACACATGTGAATGGCAGAGGACAACTTGCAAGAGTCCATTTTCTGCTTACCATGTGGGTGGAAGTCAGCTCCTCAGGCAGGGCAGCAAGTGCTTGTATCAACTCAGATGCCTCACAGACCACGTCTGGCTTTTTAAACCATGGTTTTGTTTTTTTCCTTTGTACTTCTTTTATTTTTTGAGATTATAATTACATCATTTCCCCTTTCTCTTTCCTCCCTCAAGACCTTCCCCTCCTTGCTCTATTCTAAATTCATGACTTCTTTTCCATTAATTAAAAGCTGTTTTTTAAAAAAAATAAAAGCAGATTTTAATTTGGGGCTACGAGTGCAGCTGAGTTGATAAAGCGCTTGCTGAGTAGGCCTGAAGCCTTAGAGAAGTTGGGCCTGGTGGCATGTGTCTGTAATCAAAGCAAACAAACTTTTTGTTGTTGTTTTATAATACCAACATCATTTCAAGTTTTTCTTCTTTCAAGAGGTTGGTGGGTTCTTAAATTTTGATTTTAAGGCAGGGTTTTGTCATGTAGTCCTGGCTGCTTTGGTAATTGCTTTTTGGTGAAAGCCTAGATTGGCTTCAAATTCACTATAATCCTCCTGCTTCAGACTAATAAGTGCTAGAATTATAGATATATTCTGACACACTAGTCTCTTGGAGTTATTTTCATTTTTGGTATATATTTTTTAAAAATTTATAGATATAGTCTATTTAAGAGCCTAGAATGCATTATATAACCTAAGCTGCCTGGAACGTATAGGAATCTTCTTATATGTATGTTTGTGTATGTGTGTGTATACATATATATGTGTATATATATACATATATATATACACACACACACATATATATATACGCTTGGTGCTCATCAAAGTCAGAAGAGGGTATTAGATGCTCTGGAACTGGAGTTAGAGGCGGTTGTGGCACACCAGGGGAGATTTCTGCCTGACTCAGAGTAAGTAGACTCGAACTTGCCTCTGTTTCTTGGCAGAGGGAGTCTGAGAAATGCATAGACGAAGGATTGATAAGATGTGATATTTCTTTTAGAGACTAATGAGTGGCGATCCCCAGAGGCAGTGGTCTGTGCTACTGTTTAGCCATCCTGGGCTTTTTGTTTTTGTTTTTGTTTTGTTTTTCAGTGTTTTCCCCCATAGGAGAACTTCAGTTCTCTCTCCATTTTAGTAAAAAATTCCAACTAAATTCTTAGTGGAAGTCCTTGTCAAACCCCCAGTTGTAAAACACATGGCCATGACTCGCATCCTCCAGCACCACTAAAATAAATGCGTACATAAATTCAGTAATTCCTGGTAGTAGTTTCTTAAGATCACCTCAAAATAAGATCTAAGAAGATGTATGTAGTAGAAAGTGTTCAAGGATACACAGTGAGTGAGTTACCTAATGAATGCTGAATGCTTTTTACATTTTACTTCTGGGTTGACTGGTCAAGGCTAATGCATTACAGTCTAGCCCTGTCCTGAGTGTGTGGGACACCAGGTCCGCCTGAGTTGGAAAGGATGGAAATTATGAAGCGGCAGGCAGGAAGAAAGCAGACACTGCCCCTGGAGCAGGAGCAGTTGCTTCTTTCTCATCTCTTCAAGAAGCAAGCTATCAGGGACGCATGGATCTTGACCAACCGGAAGGCTTAGGAAAGGAGTAGTTGCTCCTTTTCATGAATCCTCCTGCAAGAGCACCATGAATGTGTGCCGGGTGGATAGATCACTGCATAGCGTTTGAAATTGGAAGCAGGCTTCCAGAAGGACTAAGCTCCCTTCATAGTCTTACTTACTTACTTCCTTGTAGGATCTCCAGGTTCTCCTTTCCCTTTGGTTCCTGCTCCTGTTGTGATCCAGGTCAGAGTTTTCTCCACCCACTCCATGCTATAGAAATGTCTTCATATGGCCATACTACCTATTATCATTCCCTGTGTAACCCAGCGAAGCGTTGCTCCACTTCCCTGCCAAAGGTGTATGTACTTTGATTCTGCTTATTAGATTGTGACGATTGATTTATTTGTTATTTAATTTATTTACCTATTTACTTTTATAGTAGGAATTGGTCCTAGGACCCCAGGCCTGCACAGCCAGTATTCAGTCAGTCAGCTGTATCCCCAGCCTTCCTCATGCATCCTAGGAAAGTCAAGAACACACTTATCTACAGTCTAGAGACCTCATTTATAGCCCCGGCTTATGCAAATCTTACTTCCCTTTGCTGAAGTGTGTCCTCCCAGGCTCTGCTCACTCATACATTAATCACTCTGTCCTGGACACCGGGGATGGGCAGACAGCACAGTAATGGCGCTTGCCCCACAGGCTGTGCAGTCCTCTTTGAGGCTGTGTCCAGCTACTCAGGTTACCATTGAGCTCCTCTTCTCTCCCTAAAATTTGTGTGGATCTTGCACTTGTTATTTTTGGAAGGGTCACCTTTTTCCTTTGAAGGGCTCTTTTATGCACATAAAAGTATATAAGTAATATAAAAAGCCAAATCCCTTTTCATCTTCTATTGTTTGGAAATGACTCATAGACTTTTTCAGATTTTTTATCTCTACCTATATTATATATTATATTAGAATTTTTCTCAATAAAAGCATTTTTATTATTTGGGGACCATTATTACATTGATATTGTAGGAAGTAGAATCAGACGGGATCACTGAGGAGAAGGTATATTGAAAAATATAATTTAAAATGTTTCTGAAACTCTTTTCCACTTCCACAGTTATGGAAAAACAACTGTCCTTTGAACTTTGATTCATTGTAATTTCTTTGATCTTGTTCAAAATATTTATATTATATTAAAGTTGCTCTAGTGATATGCTTTATTACTCTTTCCTGTAGTCTTTGCCTTTGTCTGAAATGACATTAATTCCCTCTAGCCTTTAGAAATCCCAGACTTTCTATGTTCATAGAAAATGGGATATTAAAAACATCTGTTACAGTGTTCTAAGGCTGTGAATGTGAGTGAGAGGCTAATCTGCTGATTTAAAAAGGTAAACTAATAGGTTACACTTAAAAAAATTCTTACGGAAAACCCCTGTAGCAAGTTTCTTATTTTAAAACCAAAGCAGTTATATGCATTAAAAGTCATTTTGAATTGGGCTTAGTGGCCTATACCTTTAATCACAGCACTGGGGAGCACAGGCGGCCAGTAATTCCCAGGCCAGCCAGGGTTGCCTAGTGAGACCCTGTCTCAACACACACACACACACACACACACACACACACACACACACACACACACACACATTAAACAGGTCATTTTAACACTTTTTATAGGTCACAACTTGATATTAAAAGAGATCACACAGTAGACAAAGAATTTGCTTTCTCATAAATCCAGGGGCTTTGATGGAGGCATTTCTGTCCACGTGAGATAGGGGGATAATGCCATTCAGAATTTGTGTTAATTAGCCCAGCTCCTGGGCTGTTGTAAATCATTCTCCTTTTTTTTTTAAAATTGTTTATTTTTTTCGATTTATTTATTTATTATGTATAAGTACACTGTAGCTGTCTTCAGACACTCCAGAAGTGGGCATCATATCTCATTGTAGATGGTTGTGAGCCACCATGTGGTTGCTGCGATTTGAACTCATGACCCTTGGAAGAACAGTCAGTGCTCTTAACCACTGAGCCAACTCTCCAGCACTATTGTAAATCATTCTTTTTTTTTTAATTTATTTTATACGAGTACATTGTCACTGTAATCAAACACACCAGAAGAGGACATCTGATCCCATTACAGATGGTTGTGAGCCACTATGTGGTTGCTGGGAATTGAACTCAGGACCTCTGG